>NC_080394.1:47866713-48036713 GCF_028751815.1 Salvia miltiorrhiza | reverse complement strand
AAAGGTATCCAGTCATAGATGTTCACAGAGAAACACAAACAAAAGCATAATCGGATCATTCGTATGAAGACGCGTGATCCGTGAGGTCTAAACGAGATATCATAGATATGCCATCATAAGCCAAGGCATACACCTTGAGGTTTGTGATGATGCAAAAGTGAAAATAGATAATAGACGTCATTTTGAAGTGTCGGGACTCTTCGTACATAACGCCTCCTCCTCTCCATCTCTTCTAATCCTGCACATTTAGAAATATATGCAGGGCTGAGTAACAAAATATTACACAGTGGACATGTGCCGAAGATAATTTGAACAGTGCTACTTAGAGCTATAGGTTGAACTTGCCTGTAATTTAGCAAAACATAGGTATATAAATTTTTAGAAGAAAAGTTACCTGTGCCTGCCATTTTTTTTAAACAAGAGATAATAATAATCCAACATATATATATATATATATATATATATGTATAAATAAATTCAACAATAAATCTGCAATATGGATATCCAATAACATATAATGCATGTACTTCTGCTACTCAATATTATCCTCATCATAAAGATGGTAATAGTAACAATATGGGGAAGAGAAGGTGGCCCCCTTTCTCAACCCCGTGACCGGCCGATGTATGACAACGGCTCACGATCACCACTATGCACATACCTTAACTAGTAGCACGTCAGCTCACATAGTTCAAGGCCGATCGAATTACATTGTAGCAGGTACAATACACTTCATAATCACTCAATCAAAACATGGCAAGTCAACAATTTTAATCACATTATACTTAATAATAATAGTAAGAAGTTTAGTCGAAACATTTTTATGTTTTTAACCCACATAGGAAGATTCGCGAGGCCCACATATTAAGGTTAGAAAATATGCCCACCTGTCGTCCTCGCTTTTCTTCTTTTAGTGACGTAGATTACCCTGTCGCTTTTCCTCGTTCAACCCTTGATAGCATGAAAGTACGTGTGTTTATTAATATGGAAAAAGGGAAGCGACATGTATATTGAATCATATTATTCACTCATTTTCAAATAAATCGTGTTTCTATTTATGACACACACACACACACACACACACACACACACACACATATATATATAGGGATAGGCTAAAATAAGAACTGGATTTAGGATATAAATTAAGAACCATTATAGGCCATTGGATCTTTAATATCCAACGAACAGATTTGCTCCAGATTTCTACTATACAATTTACGTTACTTACAAGATTAGGATAAAAAAGTAATTTTAATTTGTCAGTATATATCCCTTCCTTAATTAAAGGGATCGTGTATTATTAGTGTAACAGTTAAAGATTTAATACCATTATCTCTGTAGCATTCTCAAACATGCATACAAGGAAATAAAAGAAAAAGAAAAGTGACGATCTATACAACCACGACATTCATGGCATCAGTTATATTATTGAGTTGTAGTTCACTTATATTTTATTCATACAAAATTGCATAACGATTCACGCAATAGTAGCAATGTTAATATTGTGATGAAGTCCAAATATTTTAAATTCGTGCAATTTGACAAAACGATTCATACCCAAAACCCACTTTTATTCATCTATGTATTAATATAAACACACTTATAATATGTGTTGGGAGTTCAGGCTGTATTTAAAAAAAAAATTATATGGATAATTTGCCATGCCTCTCGTGAACTAACATATGAATCATATTATTTCATTATGTTATTTGAATGTATCGTGTTTTTGTCCTGTCAGGATGTATGAACAGAAGTAATATTATTGTTTTATCATTAAATTAATTTTATTATATTCAAACTTAGTGGTAAATAAATTCATGCCTTTTTAAATGCCAATTCAATAGACATTCTTTCCAGAATTTATTCACTGTGAATTTCAATGTATGGTCTTTGCAGCTCGACATGAATAGGATGCATTGACACGTGAATAATTTAGTGTATGTGCATGAATAGGATGCATCATTATGTGAATAATACATATTTTATGCACATGAATAGGATGCGATTAATAATTTTAAAAGTTCCATGTATAATTTTTGCAACTCGATATGTATAATCTTTGTAGCTCGACATGAATAGGATGCATTGGCACATGAATAATTCAGTGTATGCGCATGAATAGGATACATCAGTATGTGAATAATACATTGTATGTGCATGAATAAAATGCATTAGTACGTGAATAATTAATATATGCGCATGAATAGGATGCCATTAATAATTTTTAAAGTTCCATGTATAATTTTTGTAGCCCAATAAGTATAATCTTTGTAGCTTGACATGAATAGGATCCATTACTTGAAGCTAGGCAATTGCTTCTTCATGTACCACCGAATTAACTTATGCTTATCATATTATTGGATAGTATGAATACAATTGCATCCTATTAATTAATTCAATATAGAAAAAACACCATTTACCATCTTGATTGCTCGAAATGAATACGAAGTAATACTGTGTGAATCATTCTGATTGGGAATGTGAATGTTATTATATTGTGACGTATAATGGTATCTAATTTTTTATAGCTAGAATATTTGAACAATTGCCTGACATTTAGTGAATTTATAGATTGTGCATGAATTTTTTCAGTCATTGTCTTCTTTGCAGGAGCTATCGAAGATCTCAAACCAACTACAAGGATTGTCGAATTTTCGCCGGGGCTAGCGTTAGTTGTCTCCCTGTTCTTCCTCTTCAGTTTTTCACCTAATGCAACAGTAAAATATGAATTATCAGACAACCTTCAATATAAATAAAACTTGCACATCTACACAACACAATGCGATGAACAGATTGTCCTTAAATATGACATACCATTGACCATCAACTGCAAAGAAGCCTGTTAAAATTGGGTCATTTCGAAGCTTAGTACTACTGTAAAACATATTTCATATATACATTAGTTGTGAGCACAAAATTCAGAATCAAAATACCCATAGACTTATATAAAATTAATAAATTATAGAGACCTTCAATCAAGTTTGCTCGACTGGAACTATCAGCATTACTTCCACAGATTGCAACCTAATTACCCTTCCCCTTGACACTAGATGCATATATATATATATATATATACATATATATATACACACACACACACACACACACCAATCATAAATCGTAACCACCCCATGTCTATTCGAAATAAATATAACATACTTTCAATTCATGAGAACACACCCAAACCTCAAAAGAGTACCACCCAAAAAAATTGTGTACAGATCCAACCCTATTTCGTTTCATTCCACATATGCGAACACACCCAAGCCTCAGAAAGGTGCAAAGAACTTTAACCCAAATCAAAAAATAACATGTACAGCCAAGAATTTTTCACATGAATTCAAACTGATAATTCATAAATCATAGCAAATCAAATCTCACCCGATCGATTCGGTTTAATTCGTTCCATTGCTAAACCGGATTATTGTAAATGTTCCGTGAACGTCGCCGAAAAATCGTAGCTATTCAAGCCTGCGCCACCTTGAGTTGATGCAAATGGGCGGTGAACCCTATCTTTTTCCTTTCATCAATGTCTATCTAATAGTGTGGATCGGTTCATGTAGATAAAAGTGATTAGGTTGGATGCATTTAATTTTTTTTAAATCTTTAATTGAGTTATTCCATACCTCATGATGTCAGTCAAATCAAATCTCTAATTACAAATAATTGAGACGCAAAAGTTGGTACAAATTTGTTGGCTAAATGAAAAGTCAAACATCAATACCTATTTTAACCTTCAGACGGAATATGAAGTGAATTTTATGGTTCAATAAGATGAATAAGTAAATCAGATTAATATTTAATCTGAGCCGTATAATGCTACAAGATCCGTGGTCCAGATTAGTTCTTAATTTATATGCTAAGGGGAGTTTTGTGAATAACCGCCCCCTATATATATATATATATATATATATATTATCAACTAGAAGTTGTTTTGAATCACGAAATAGAGTAAATTGACATATGCTAATCATATCTCATTTTATCTTATTTAATAATTTATGATCTCTTTTTATCGAATTGTTTTTCTTATACTCAAATATTTATATAAATATTTGAGGATGTAGGAAATCCCAAATTTTATAAAATCCTTTTTATTAATCAATATATAACGTTTAATCTTATGATTATAAATTAAATAATCAACATTAAATCAATATTTATATATTGATTATAAACAACATATTATCAACAGATAATCGATATATATATATATATATATATACATATTAATTTATATGTTTAGTCAAGATTATGTATGCCAAGTGAAGGTTTGTATTTAAAAGATTTGTTCATTACCAGTAGTAATAATAATAATATATATATATGAAAAAGGAGTTTCCAAATAAAATCAAAATTTATTTCAAATGAATTGTCTTAAAATAATCACTTTGTAATTATTATGAAAAATGAGGCCTTGATAATTCAATGATAATAGTGCTCAAACAAAATTTTAATCAATTAATTGATCATAAGTAAATCAATAATAAGAATTAATACATGACATAAAAATTAAATTTGGTGAATTCATATCCAACTATTCCAAAGATGAGTTTAATTCTCATTACAACTTGACAAATTGCATTCTCTCTCTAGAGAAGTCAAAAAAGAGGATCACTCGAATCCCTCCCACCGCGCTGCCGCTCGCCGGCGTCGCGAGCCTGCCGTCCCGTCGGCGACCGCGAACCTGCTCCCTTTGACGCCTGCCTTGCTGCCCTGGTCCGTTCAGAGAACCAGTCCAGACGCGCCGCCGCATCTTTGAGCCTCGGAGCACGCAGCAGCAGCTTCCGGCCTTCTTTGGAATCCCGTTCCTCCTCCGAGCAGCATCAGTGCCGTCCAGATCTTGGCGCTGCCGTCCAGATCTTGGCGCTGCCGTCGCCCGATACAGGAAGATCTGCCCGATCCAGATCTTGGCGCTGCCGTCAGCAGCCTCCAGACAACGGCACGCCGTTGGAAGATGCGATAGATGAGCGAAAACCCTAGTCGGCAACCGTCGGACGCTTTCGCCGGCAGCCAGTCCTCACCGGTCATGGATCCACAGACGACTATCGTGAAGGCGGCCCTTGATTCAGATTCTCATTCGGTCTCGGAGGCGGCCCTTTCTTCGGCTTCTCGTAGAGAGCCGCAGAATGGTTCCGGCAATACCTCGCCGGTCACGGACAGATCCGGCCTGAATCTGCCGAAGGTCTCCAATAATTTCATAGCTTCGAGTATTTCTAGTTCTGGGAAGGCGGCTGCGACTGCGGGCGTCCTCACGCAGAAGTCCTTGTTGCCGCCGGGAAAGTCTTTGCTTGGTGCTGGTTCGGCTGACAGGCAGCGGCCAGACGCCATTGGGCAGTCACTTGTCTCTAGCGCAAAGGGAGGATCGATGGAAAATTCAGGGAATGATATACAGGCCTCTGGCGAAAAAGGAGAATTTCTCCCGAAAAACATTTTTGTGAGTAATGGTGTTCAGCGTGGCTCTTATGCGGGGGTTGTTGCCCCTCAAGTTTTACGACGTCCGGACGTCTCCACTCATAAATTCACGGCGCTTCAAGCCCAAGACTCTGGTCATGGCTTCACTCTTACCTTGCCTTCTGAATTTTGCAAGGAACGATTTGAGGAATTTCAATTCTCGATTATTGGAAGATTGCTTTTGAAGAAAGGTGATAAGCCTCGTTCGACAGCTGATCTTAAGCAGGAACTTCAATCACTTTGGAAACTTTCTTCGACATGGAAGCTGATTCCTATGTGTAAAGGTTTTTTTATCTTAAAGTTTCAAACAATGGAGGAGAAAAATCTTGTGAAAGCACGATCTTTATGGGAGTTATCTAAGGGCTCTCTCCGTATAAGAGATTGGGTGAAAGGTTTTAATCCTTATAAGGAAGTGTCCTCGCTGAGCCAAATTTGGGTTAGAATATATTGCCTCCCGGTGGAGTTTTGGCACCCGAAAGTTTCACGGCCATTGGCAACGTGATAGGCACTTCTATTAAGATTGATGGGGCGTCTGCCCATGCAGACGTTGGGCATTTTGTTAAATTGCTCGTTGAAGTTGATTTATCCCTTCCGCTTCAAGAGTCGATGCACGTTCACTTTTATTATGAGAAGTTGCCTCTTTATTGTACCCACTGTAGGATCACTGGGCATAGTGTTGATAAATGTAATAAGGTCAAGAAACAGCCTCGGGATGAGGCTGAGAAGCTGGAATCAAAGGATGCTACTCATCCTGGAGTTTCTGTGTCGAAAAAGCCGTCATGGCAGTGTTAGGCACCGTAATTCTTCAGCGCCAAGATCTGTGGCTTGGACAAAGGTTACCGAACAGGCGGTAACAAAACAGATTGCTGTTCCGGTTCTTGAGAAAGAGGCTGTTGAGACGCGGAACGCATTTCAGGCTCTTGACTTGGAGAATAATGCCCAGACTGTTTTGGATATGGGTGTTGATCCTATTTCTGGAACGTCTTTCGGGGTTCATTTATTTGGGCCGAATTTGTTGGAAAAAGACTTGGTTCCGATTCAGGGGGATAAAGATGTGATTATTAAAGATAGTGACTTGGTCATTAACGAGGAGGACTCGGATGTGGAGGAAACTTTGGAGATGGAGGCTCCAGATGGCGCGGGTTTGAACAGCCCGATTATTGACGACACAGTTGTTGCTCGCGAACGTGACCCAACTTTGGACAAAAGAGGGGGTGTTTCGCATGAAGGTAACAAGGATTTGTCCGCTCTTGGCCCGGACAATATTGCTAGTCGCATTAGTCAGTTAGAAGAGCAGGCTAGTCAGGGGATGAAAATGCTCTCGGACAAAACGACCAAGCGGGGACGTGGCCGCCCAAAGGGCACAGGAAAGGGCATGGGAAGGGAGCCGATGCAAGCGGTTCCGGAAGGTAGCATAAAAGGTCGTCTCAGGAATGCAGGGGAAATGGGCTACAAGCCGAGGGACTTTGTACTTGATTGTAGCAATAGTGATAGCATGATGGCAATGAATAATATAGTACATAGACGTTGGTCAGATGAGATGGACGACTATCCTGATTTATGGGATTGCTAGTGTCTTCAGGTTTCGTAGCTTAACGATCTCTTTTCGAGTTTCGTGCCCTTAGTCTGCGTTTTGTGCTCTCAAGGGATTTTTTTTCTTTTTCTTTTATAATAAACCTCAATTTAATAACATATCCAACTATTCCAAAAGTTATGCGATCAATTATTTTATCAAATATTGATAATCCATCACCACTATTTTAATAAAATCAATTATTACTAATCACATGTATACATCACCTTTTCATGCATGATAGGAATTTTTATTTATTTCCATGCAAAACTAGCCATGCAAAATAAGAGTAAAATTTTGAAGTAGCCAAAATGAAGCATAAAACACAATTTATGGCCACACATTGAAAAAACACAAAATTTGGCAATTTTTATTGATTTGGACGTTTTTACCCTTAATGAGGCGGACCGGGTAGGATTAGGCATGCGGGTCGCGTGCCGGGTCGGGTTAGGCACTTATGACACTATTAGTGCCATAAGTGCCAAGATTTTACTTTGGGTTTATTTTGGATTTTCGTTGGCACTTATGACACTAATAGTGCCATAAGTGCCAACGAAAATTCAAAATAAAACTAAGTAAAATGGTCATTTGGGCACTTATGGCACTAATAGTGCTATAAGTGTCATACGTGCAGCACATCATTTAAACCCTAAATGGAACATCTAAACCCTAAATGGATAATATCTAGACCCTAAATGGAACATCTAAACCCCAAATGGATAATCTAAACCCTAAATAGAATATCTAAACCCTAGGGGGAAGTATTTAAAATGGTCTTTTTGGCACTTATGGCACTAATAGTGCCATAAGTGCCATACGTGCAGCACAAATACAGATCAGATCAGATCTGATCTGCCGACACCTGGTGCTCCTCCGCCGCCGTCCTCCAGACCGGCGGCTACAACGACGACGATCGCGCCGCCCGACTCTACAAGCCCTGCGCTGCCGCTGACGCCTCCTGCGACTAGCAGGAGATCAACCCCGCCCTCACCCTGCACCGCTGGTATGCCACCAACCACATCCTCCCCGACGGCCGGCTCATCATTGTCGACGGTCGCCGCCGCCAGTTCAGCTACGAGTTCTACCTGAGGAGATCGGAAGCCGAGAGGCCGCGCAACCTGCCGTTTCTGGAGAGAGAGAGAGGGATCAGAGATGAGAAAGAGAGAAGAGAGAGAGAAGGGTAGAATAGTCATGACATACAAAAAATGGCCAAAATTTATCTTTTTTCAAATGGTGGACAAAATTTGATGTTGTATGTTGAATAGGGCCATTCGGCCTTATTGTTTCAATTTGCAACAAGTCAAATAATTTAAATAAATCATTAGCACTTTAACACTTACTCCAATCCACAAGTGTTTGGGAAATTCAATTTGTGCTTTGTCGTGGAGCAAGCTCGGTGCTTTGATTTTTCCGTTTGAGATCTAAAATTATTGATAATAAATTACTACGTAAGATTTCTTCTTATGAGAAGAAATAATAATAATAATAATAATAATAATAATAATAATAATAATAATAATAATAATAATAATAATAATAATAATAATAATAATAATAATAATACTACTACTACTACTATTATTAACAATATTAATAATAATAGTAATATTATTACATATATATATATATATATATTTACATAAACATATATATATATTGGGTGTGGTTCTAAAGAGAACTACATTATTTGTGAGAACGTGAGAACCATCAAATCTAATGCATTCACTGTAAAAATTAATGCATTCGCTGTTAAAATTAATGCACTAAAAAAAATATAAAAAAATTGCTCCCTTCAGGATTCGAACTCAGGATCTGCATTCATCTAACAAGATGATACATCCACCGTAAATCTTGATAATTGAATGGCTGAAAATGGTTGTCCGTTCTTTTTTTATTTATGGTTCTTTCTTGAACCTCTCCCTCTATATATATATATATATATATATATATATATATATATATATATATATATACATATATAAGTATTCAATATAGGTAATAATACATATCTATATATATTCTGTGCATGTGTGTGTGAGTATTTTACGTATATATACATACTTATTACATGAGGTATAAAACTCAAGCAAAGTTTGAGGGTCGTCGGCTACCGGCGATATCAACGCCGATGAGGTAAACGACGATTGGGGGGGTTGAGCTTGATGGCTTTGGTATCGTGAGGGATGGCTTCAGTTCGTCTAAAAATACGTCGAAAGTGAGGGCAGCGCAAGGTGAGAAACAAGGGTGCTCGCTGAGAGATCTTTAAGTCCTTTGTACGTGATGATGTTCGGTCGTGGACACGAACGGCTGGGCTGTCCTCGAGCGAGGTTGGTCGCGCTATATGACGGTGTTTTCTTGGTCTCTTTTCGTCGTAGGGAGAGCGAGACACAAAGGTCGCAAGTCGGCTGGCGGATATGTTGAAATTTCGACGTTGGTTGCCGAAGGATATCGCAGCCGTTAGTTAGGGAGATAGAGAGAGTATTTCGGCTTTTCGATTTGTGTTGTTGGTAGTCTGAAGATGAAGGAATGGTTAAGTTTTGACGGTTCACGGTTTAGTGGTCGGTCGGCAAAGATACGAGTCGGCGTGGCGACGGGGCGGCACGGCTGGGCTTGCTCGCTGCTGCTGCTCGCCGCCGGCTGCTTTCCTTCGTCGTTCGGTGATTACAGAGGTGAGAGAGACTGGTGTGTGTTGCTAAGAGGATGGTGAGGCGGTGGTGCTAGTACAGGAGAGGAAAGAGAGAATTTCTTTGGCAAGTAGAGGAGAGAGATGACTTTGTGCGTGTAAGAGTGAAGAGAGCAGCTGCTTATGAAATTGAAAAAGGTAGTTTGCAGAGAGAGAGTGAAGTCTATTAAATGTAAAGTAACTCAGATAGCGTAAGGGAATGTCTAAAACATTCGGTTGTTTCTTATCGTTATCTTTGGATTAATATTGTCGCCCACCCTACTTTTCGTAGGCTATCACCGCTGTTTCCTGGAGCAATATATTCAGTTCCCGTGAACACGATATAGCAGAATACTTGGTATTACACAAAAATATGATCTCTCCATAAAAATATTACAATAAATAAATAAAATAATTTGTGATGCATATAAAATATGAATAATTTAATTATTCCAAAATGGTACTAATTCATCCCCATAATATCAAACTTAGCTCAATTATCAAGCTGTAATTGCATCATAGCTTATTCCCAAAAATTTAAATTGTGGGCTATATTAACAATGCAATAATAATATATTTGTGATTTAGCTGCATTTGCTAGTTTCCAATATTATGCATTGTCACAAAAGTAACCAAAATCGCTTATTTAATATAAACGATTATTTCTTATATCAAGAATGATATCTTCTTTAAATTCTACCCATAGAATATAGGTAACTAAATTTTTCATTGTTTAATGAAAAATATAATAATATCATTTTATGCTCATATAAGCATAATATGATTGACCGACATATAATATCACTTAACTCAATGTATATATATGTATATGTAGAAGTATATATCACAAACGTTACTAAAAAAAAGCAGGATAATATATATATATATATATATATATATATAGTTAATAATAATCTCATTTTTGAAATTCAATTAATGGATATAGAAATTATTAATATACATATATATTCATATACATATGCAATTTTTTTTTTATTATTCTAAAAGACAGTAATGAGTCACACATCCTTAATGGACGCGGAATACCTTTAAGCATGTTTAGAAATTTCCTAATTTTAGGAAATGATAAAAGTTTAAATTCCTACCAAATAATCTTTATAATATTATATATATATATATATATATATAAAGAATAAAAATGGCCGGTATTACATCCTCATCCTCTTAAATAAATTTCGTCTTGAAATTTACTAACCTTCGGAGAATAGTTTTGGATATTTCTCTCATTTTATCTTCGAGTTCCCACGTAGCTTCTTCCTCTCCATGATGATTCCACATTACCTTGACTAATGGAATAGACTTCGTTCGCAATTGTTGGACCTTCCGATCCATAATTCGTTCTAGCTTCTCTTCAAAACTCAAGTCTGGTTCGAGGGTGATTTCTTCTTGATGAATAATGTGTTTAGGGTCAAACACGTATTTTCGTAGTTGCGACACGTGGAAGACATCGTGAACGCTTGCGAGGTTTGGTGGTAAAGCTAATCTATAAGCGACGGGTCCTATTCTTTCTAGGACGTCATAGGGTCCTATAAATCGAGGTTTAAGTTTTCCTTTTACCCCGAATCTATGTATACCCCTTGATGGCGACACCTTCAAGAAAACTTTGTCACCAACGACGAATTGAATTTCTATCCTCCGTGTGTCTGCGTATGTTTTCTGTCGATCTTGGGCTTCTTTAATTCGCTGTCGAATTTGGCAAATGATGGTGATCATTTCATCGACTGCTTCGGGTCCTAACATTTTTCTTTCTCATACTTCATCCCAATAAAGTGGAGATCGACATTTCTTTCCGTAGAGGGCTTCGTAAGGTGCCATGTTGATTGTGGCTTGATAATTATTATTGTAAGCAAATTCGACCAATGGCAGGATTTGCTCCCATTGTGCCCCTCGATCTAAGATCACTGTTCGAATCATGTCTTCAAGAATTTGTATTGTCCTTCCGGATTGTCCATTTGTTTGTGGGTGATAGGCTGTGCTAAAATTGAGTTTCGTTTCCAACTCTCTTTGTAAACTCACCCAAAATCGCGAGGTGAATTTAGAGTCTCAATCAGATGTGATACTTATTGGAATTCCATGTAATCTTACTATCTCGCGGACATAGATTTGAGCTAACTTGCCATATCTATACATGATAGAGATTGGCACAAAATGAGCACTTTTCGTCAGTCTATCCACGATTACCCATATGGCAGTGTTTCCTTTAGGAGATTTAGGTAATCCAGTGACGAAATCCATGGCAATGTGATCCCATTTCCATTTTGGAATTTCTAACGGTTGCAATTTTCCGTAAGGCCTTTGATGTAGTGTTTTGACTTATTGGCATTCCAAGCACTTTTCTACGAATAAGGCGATGTCTTGCTTCATTCCTTCCCACCAAAATGCTGACTTCAAATCTTGATACATTTTCGTGCTCCCGGGGTGGGCTGTGTAAGGGGTATCATGAGCTTCACTCATGATTTCTTCTTTTAGCTTAACATCATTAGGAACGCATATTCATAGCACATGAATTCAATGTATCATGGCGGGTATTACACGTTCACCTTGCATTATTCATAGCACATGAATTCAGTGAGGCTCTTTGCAATGGGAAAAAAGATGAACTTCAGTAGAACAAAGCAATGAGCCTATAGTCTCTGGTGATTGCGACATATTTTGAAAATGGTAAAAAACAAACTTAAACAAGACAACCTTCGATGGAACTAACTCATTCAAAAAAAACAAGCAGCAAACTTCAAAATTTAAGCGGAAAATGCTCTATTTGAATGGCGAAGAAGAGGCGCACGAACTTGCGCAATATCCAGCGTCGGGATCCCGATCATCTTTCTTATTCACGGGAATAGCATTTGGCCGGCAAAATTTGTTTTTCAGAGACTTCCATGGGACTGACACTTTGCCTTTCAAGGGATTTGGAACCGAAGGCGCGACACTAGAACATGCATCATTCGCAAAGAGCTTTCTAGACACCGGTGGTTTCGGTATAGGCAATGTTACCTCGTCCTCACTAGAGTCGCATCGTTTCTTAACGGTCGACGAGTCTTCAATTATGATGACGGTATGGGAAAGCTCTCGCTTCACATCCTGAATGCCAAAGAGGTTGCACATTTGTAAAAATTCGGGCTCGCCTTCATGGTAATAGGCTTAGAAAAAGAATTTTCCTATGGAAAAAACAATTAAATGAATGTTCATTTAAAAACCAGAAATTAACTACTAAATAATCTCCAAGTAAATAAACCTTAAATAGATGTTTCCACACTTCATCGGTGGCGTGAATCACGTTAGTTTTTTGATCGAACTGGGTTCCTTTCACATTGCGCAAGTGTTTGTGAAAGAATTCAACTCTCTCTTCGACTTCATTGAGCGACATATCCGCTTGTAGTTGCGAGTTTAGCGCCAACATCGCATGAATTAGTGCGTGAGGAGAAAGATGGGGTGGGGATGGGCGGCATTCTTAGATCTTTTCTATAAAACACGAGAGGAGCAATTTATCTTTGGTCGAATCCCACTTGAAGGGATAGAGGTACAAAGTTTGGGAGCCTTTGAGAAGGAACGACATTTTTGGGAGAGAACAAAGATAGAGTTTTCGAATACAGGTGTTTATTGTGATGTTTGTGGCGTGAAGGGAGAAGAGTTGAATGGTTTTTATATATCAGTAATTTTGCTCTTCTTTAGGTTAAATTAATTAAGGTTGTTGGGAGTTAGTTGTTATTAGGTGTCCTCTCCAAAACGAAAGGTAGTGACAGATGTTGTAAAAACTAATTAAGGCATCTTTGAATATAAAATAACCATCTTTGACAAATACCAACATTATACCTTGCAAGGTTAGAGGTTATGTTTTGTGAAAACCACGCCATTGTTCCCCACCCATCAGAAATGCAATTTATAACATACTAGCAGCGTCCATCCTACGAATTAGAGGGAATAACAACTACAATGTTATTTATATTTCCATGAAAAGAAGCTACTAATAAGCATTACAAGACAGCAGCAACAATTATAAAAAAAACATGAAAATATTGAACTAGTAATCACATATTTTAGCCACACACCTAATTATTATTCAAATACTGCAACCACAAGCATTCCTCGCCGCATTCCATTCGGGGAAACACTGAACGACATCTATGAATTCATCATGTGTTGCATCTATGTCCAACCCGTTATCTTGAGGCATATTGTCTAGCTGTTGTTCTATGGGGACGATCGGCATCTCCATCCGAACAAAATTGTTGAGCAAGAAGGCTGCCATTATGAGTCTATTTTGCACCCGGATAGGATAAAATGATGGAGACCTAAGAATACCCCATCTCATCTTCAATATGCCGAAGACTCGCTCTATCCTGTTTCTCACCTTACTATGTCTCAAATTAAATAGCTCTTCTTTATTTTGTGGTCGTGCATTGTTCGGACCCCACTCTTTTAAATGGTATCTAACACCCTTGAAAGGCATTAGAAAACCATCACTATACGCATAACCGTTGTCACACAAATAGTATTTCCCTAGCAAAGAATCAATGAAGTTAAAATATCAATCAATATTCATATAACGAATTAAGCACATATATGTATTGAATATATTAAATAGTAGCTTATACCCTTTGGGACCCTAAGGCCATGAGGTCTATTAATTGCATCTCGTAAGATTCGAGAGTCCGCCGTCGATCCTTCCCAACCGATTATCACATAACTTAAATTTAGATTGCGATCACAAACACCTAGAACATTTGTTGATATTTGCCCCTTTCGTGTCCGATACCGGGGTTTAGCCTCATTATCAACCATGACACTGATATAAGTGCCATCTAAGGCCCCTAAACAGCCCTATATACACAAGTCACAAGTAGAATTAGTTAAATACATCAAGAACATTCAATTTAAGGGGCTCTACTGAATATCTTTATATATTATGTATACCTTAAACCACCTCCACCGTGGGTCACTACAATCTGCTGGAACAACTTCGGGTTTGGCTAGGAATAAATCTTGTATCCTAATAATTACTCCTAAGACCGCATGTACATAATGCGAGATCGTTTGGCCGGATCTCCAAAAGTCAAATCTAACTACTCTATTTTTTTATGATGGGCTAGAACTGAAAGAAACATTGCTACTTGTTCCTCAACGGTAACAAACCGACCATTAACCAAACCCCCCCGTTCCCATAAAATCACACAAAGCCTAACAAAAGTCCTACGGTCCATACGAAGGTTGGAAATACAGTCCACATCATTTACACCCACTAAATGACGTAAGTGTTTGTTAGGTCCGAAGGGTCTCGAATAGGTGTATGTGGAGGGGGGGAATACACCTATGGGCTATGTTTCTTTCCTCAAATCAGAGGGATCTCAAGATAGAGATCTAAACGAAACTTTACACGCAAACTATGACGCTTGTTAACTGAAAAGAGTTTTGACCAAACAGGGTTGACGACTGATACTGAAAACTCTTCAGTAAGGAGTTATCAGTTAAATTACTGGAACTAACTGATGCACATAAGGGCTTCAGTCGAGTTTGCTAAAACAGAGATGATAACACTCTTCCTGACTATCAAATGATAGATCTGTCAGACTGATATCATACGCAGCGAAAATAAAGTTAGTTTCGTAATAGCCTCAGTTGAGCACGTTGTTAGTCTTAGGTTTCTCTTTGCAGTTATTCAGTATTCAGTTTATCTATTGAAACAATCACAAGTAAGAATGTAATACTGAAAGCTGTAAATAACACAGAGACTTTTACGTGGTTTGAAAAACACTTCCTACATCCACGGTCGGTTGATCAGACCAACAATCCACTCCGCAAGTGCTTAACTGGTGCAATGCAAACCGAACCGTGTGTTTGTCGGGTGCATACAACCGTACCACTGAAGAAACCACTTCTTCAGTACCCACACTTCACTCGTGTCGGATTTTTCACACTTAGCACAACCCGTGCTAAGATTTCTCAGAGTCAGAGTACCTTCCTGAACTCCGAATCACTCAAACACTCGGCTCTTTCTTCTCGAAATGAGGTTTGAACGGTTGCCAACTATACTTCAAAGAACAAGTTCTTTGGAGCAAGTTTGACCTTGGCTTCTGGGTAAACAGAGGTTTGCCTAAGATCTAAGAGAATGTGTGTAATCAGCAGTGACTGATTTTGGCTTTGAAATTCTTTTCTTCGATTCAAGCTTTGGGGAGGTTAAGCTTTTGGCTGAGAAACTATTTTGGCAGAGTTTCAACTTATGTCGTTGAATCGGTGAAGATTGAAGTGATCCTCGAATACTATTTGTAGGAGAGATCTTGAATAGATCCGTTGGCGAAGAACATCTTCAAGATTTCTTCCGTTAGAGAGCATTTTGAATTAGGGCTGAGGCTTCAATCTTCGAGGTTCCTTGTTTTGTGGAAACGGCTATCTTGAAGAGCAGGAGATGTGACGTCTCTGAAAAAGTAGCCACCAAATAGGAATGACCTCTGCAGAGAGAGAGGAAGATCCTGAGATCTTTGCATTTAATGCGGCTGTACTTTTGAGTACGTGGCATCCTTTGAACGTTGGAAGTTCAGTCCGAGGAAGAATGTTTAACTGATACTTGACTTTAGTATCAGTCCGCTGGGTCCACACGGCACGCATTAAGTAATCAGTTCTGAACTAATTCTTCAACTGATACTTTAGTTGGTAACTTCAGTCTTCAGTCTTCAATCCTTCGTTCTTCAGTCTTCAGTCTTCAGTCTTCAGAACCGCAAGCTAAACTAGAAACGAACTCTAACACTTGAGTTCAAAACCGTTCTAGTCTATTACAATTAAGACCTATGGTTTTTGGTATCATCAAAACAAGGATTAGGATATTCCACAAGGTTCCCAACAATTTCCCCCTTTTTGATGATGCCAAAACCATACAACAGTTGTAGACAAATAAAAAGACTGAACTCACAGCACAAGTTCTAAAACTGGGTGAATACAATTCCCCCTTAACAATAGAACCTAAAAATTTGTACTTAGAGTCAAGAACGAATCAGTTCTAAAACAGAACAAGGAGAAGACATAAAAACATTAATCAGAGCCTGGACAAAGAGTCATTGTCTTCAGGTTGAGATAAAAAAGAAGTTCTTTTCATTAAAGTAAGACTGATAAGCCATCAGTCGAGGTACAGAGCAAGACTTACAGTGGAGTAAAAAGAAAAAGAAAAACATCATGGGAAACTCATGGACTCCAGCAGTCTGCATTGTTGCGCCTTGAACTTCTTGATCTTCATCTTCTGTCTTCGTGTTCCTAAGCTTGTTCCACTCCCACTTGTTTTCCGTTGATTTGAGGTCTTATCATTTGGCTAATCTTCCTCATGATCATTGTGATGATCATTTTGCTTGATCGCCTTCAGTCTTTTGAGAATAAGTCTCTAAGAACTTTCCCCATTTTTGGCAACATCAAAAAGGTAGAATTGACTGAAGGATGAATCTAAGACCATTGCGAGGAAACAGAATCGCAGAATGGTCCAGAGAAAGATGCTGAGGGTAAGAGGTAGATGGAGAATGCGGAGGTTTAGAAAAAGAAGAAAGTGAAAGATGAGAGAAGACGAAGAAAGGGGCAGGGGTTGATTTGCATGGCTCTCGAAACTGGGAAGAAGAGAGCAGTGAACATGCAAACCAAAGGAGGTTGAGGAGAGGGTTTTTGGTGAAGAGAAAGAAGCATAAGAGGGGAGGTGTGTGGGTAAGGAAAATCAAATCAGCGGCTATCGTGAGGATAGACGCTTGTCAATCGGCGCAACATCGACAGTGTCAAAAGGATCAGACCAACAACTTCACTGGGCAACCGACGAAAAAGTAAATACTGAAAGCTGTAAATAACACAGAGATTTTTACGTGGTTCAGAAAACACTTCCTACATCCACGGTCGGTTGATCAGACCAACAACTTCACTAGGCAAGTGCTTACGGGTGCACTGCAAACCTGAACATGTGCTTACGGGTGCACACAACCGAAACAACCGAACATCCAATCTTCAGTACTGACACACCTTATTGGAATTCTCACTCCTAGCACGCACTGGGCACTAGGATTTCACGGAGACAAAATACCTTTCTGAACTCCTTTACAACACAAACACTCGATTCAGTTGGTTGAAGGGAGGTTTGAAAACTTGCCAACTAAATTTCAAAGAACAAGTTCTTTGGAGTTAGTTTGACCTAGGCTTTGGATAAAAAGGTTTGCCTAAGGTCTAAGAGAATATATGTAATCAGCAGTGACTGATTTTTGGCTTTGGGATTTTCTTCTTCGATTCAAACTTTGGAGAGTCTGGGCTTTAGTTGAGAAACAATTTTGGCAGCATTTCAGATTATGTCGTTGTATCGATGAAGATTGAAGTGATCCTCGAGCGCTATTTATAGGAGAAGTCTTGAATAGATCCGTTAGCGGAGAAGGTCTTAAAGATTTCTTTCGTTAGAGAGTAATTTGAACTTGGGCTGAGGCTTCAATCTTCAAGGTTCCTTGTTTGGTGGCTATGTTGAAGAGCAGGAGATGTGACATCTCTGAAAAGGTAATCACCAAAGAGGAATGACCTCTGCAGAGAAAGGACGATCCTGAGATCTCTGCATTTAATGCGGTTGTACTTCTGGAGTGCGTGGCTTCATTTGAACGTTGGAGGTTCAGTCCGAGGAAGAATGTTTAACCGATACTTGACTTTAGTATCAGTCCGCTGATTCCACGTGGCTCGCATTAAGTAATCAGTTAAAAAATGATTCTTCGACTGATGCTTCAGTCGGCAACTTCAGTCTTCAGTCTTCAGTCCTTCGTTCTTCAGTCTTCAGTCTTCAGAACAACAACTAAACTAGAAAAAGAACTCTAATGCTTGTGTTCAACCAGTCCTAGTCTATTACAAAAAGAAACCTATTGATTTTGGTATCATCAAAACAAGGATTAGGATATTTCATTAAGTTCCCAACAATTTTTCCCTTTTTGATGATGCCAAAACTACACAACAGTTCTATGCAAGAAGGAGACTGAACTTAAAGCACAAGTTATTAAACAGGGTGAATACTATTCCCCCTTAACAATAGAACCTAAAACTTGTACTCAGAGAGAGGAACACAACAGTTCAACGAAACAGAACAAGGACAAGACAGAAAAATAGTAATCAGAGCCTCGACAAAAAGTCATTGTCTTCAGGTTGAGATCAAAGAGAAGATCTTTTCATTTAAGAAAAACTGATAAGACATCAGTTCAAAATACATGAGGCGGTAAGAAACAACCAAAAAGAACCAAAACAGAGGACTATGGTTTTTGACCATACAAGTTGAAGACCGCCTTCCTGATTTTGTCATAATCATCTGAACTGTAGTTTGTAGGCACATTCCATATGTTGCAGATGCTCCTGACTTCTCTTTTGATGGATTCTCTGTTGACGCCGTTTTCGATTCTCGGAGGGCAAACCGTCATCTTCAGGGAATTGGAGATCGGAATTCCAGCTTTTCTTTGAGCAGACTGCATTCTCTCAACCATTGCTCTTTCAGGCCAGTTCACAAGAAAGTATTTCCATGCTTCATTTTGGAAATCTCTACTCTTGTTGAGATTAGCAAAGACAACCCATTTGGTGTAGCTTTCTTTCAGCTTTCCTCACCATTCATTCAAGTCGGTTGGTATCCACTGATCTTGTCGCTCAAATTTATCCAAGTAGGATACCAAGAGTCCTTCGTTGATATACTGCTTCACTCTCTGTTCTTCTCGAAGCATTTGTGGGAAGGGTTGTTGAGTATCTTCGCCCATATGGAGAACTTTCTTGTCCTTGGGCTCTGGGTATCTAGAAGATGAGCCTTCTTCTCTTGATCTCTTTCTGCTGTATTCTCTTGAGGCAGAGGGAGCTTGAGCTTTGGTAAAATCCTGTGCCAAATCTGCAGAAAGGTCAGATTCCAAATACTCTTTCCCCTTTTTGGCATCATCTCCAGGGAGAGAGTTGACTTTCCTTTGAAGACCTTTGATGTCGCAGAGCATCGATTGAATGAGCGTTGAGTTTGACGATTCGCGAACCATGTTAAGCTCACTTTCAAATTTTACAAGGCGAGCAAAGATGGGATGGAGTTCTTCTGCGATCATAAGTCTTCAACAGCAATGAGATACTTGAAGAACTTGGCACCATAGATTTCCTGACGTTCTCGCTCATGCTTGAGTGTCTCAATTGCGTATTGTTGGTCAGAGATAACTTCCAGCAATGCATCAATTGGATTTTCAGTGCCTTCAGGGATGACGAACTGGACTTGACTAGTTCTCTCCCTTTCCATTCAGTGATGCATCCGTCTGTATCATCATCTGAATCATATCGAATGACTCCCAGTTTGCGAGTTAGTTCGATGAATTCAACTGGTAACTCAGGAGGAACATGAGGAGCCTTGGTTCCATTTGAGAAGTTGAGGCTCCATGAGATGAAGTAGCAGCATCAGTGGCTGTGGTTGGAGCAGGAGGAATTACTTCTTCATCTGTGGGAGAAGAAGGAGCAAAGGCGCGTCCTTTTCTGATGAAGTGTCCTTCGGCTGGAGTGGGCTCACCAGTGGTGAAGATTGGTGGTGATGAAGGAAGAGGAGTTTCTGTGACGTCCTCAATAGATCTTTCCAGAGTGGAGGGATCAGTATCTTCAACTGATGTAATTTCAGCTGCAGGAGGGGAAGTCAGATTTTCAGCCTTATCAAAATCATCGGGCTGAATATCTTCAGAGATAGAAGGCATGACAGTGGAGGTTTCTGCCATTGACTGATTGACTGGATCAGTCATCAACTGATCCGAGAAGAGAAACCAGCAGCAGAGCCGTCTTGAGGGGCAGACTCAGAAGCATAGGCTTCTTGAAGAGTGACTTCAGGCTCTGTACTTTGATGAAGAGGAGACGATGGAGCAACATAATCAAAGACTGGAGTCTCCTCAATGATTCTAGATGTGGATGTGCCAGCATCTTTGTTGAGAATCAGGGTATTTCTGATGTACCCTTGGGATTCAAGATAGTCCATGACAAACTTGTCAAAGCCATACATTACATCCCACACTCTGGTGAAACTGAAAATGCTGAGCAAGGAGGCTTCTTCAATTTCAAACGAATCTTCAGTTTCAACACTTTGAAGATCGTTGATTTGTGGGCAGGGAGCTGTCTTCAGAATTGTATAGGTAAGAAGTTTATGAAGGTTTTGATAGACTTCTAGGGAAGTGTCAAAATCACCAAGGAGATGCAGTAAGTGATTTCATGCATCTCGTCTGGCTTCAGACTGCATGGCTACGACTGCTTAGATTTTTGCTAATGAACCAATTGGAGTAGGTTCAGAAGGAATCTGTAGGACAGCTTTTCCTTTAGATTTGGGAGATGGATGAATTCTAGAAACAGCTTTGGATTTTAGTTTAGAGACTGTTTTGGATGAAGTTTTCGGGATAGAAGAGCGAGGACGACGAGGTACCGTTGTGGCATGGGAAATGGGATGTTCAGAAGTGGGAGGTTCAGGGAGTTCCGATTCATTAGACTCTGGAGAAGAGAGAACAATTACCTTCGCCTTCTTGGAAGGCTTAGGTCCACCTTTTGCTACCTTGAAAAGTCGAAAGCTGTCAGTGAATGACAACATCACCGGCCAGAAAATAAGAGGGAAATGCTTCGTCCCTTGAATGATGATTTGGGATACCATGTTTCCCTGTCGGAGCAAGTTTGCAGGCTTAGAGTTGCGAGGCTCGCTGAAGAGGAGATTGAGATAAGCCTATTCCCAGTTGAAGGGTCCTTCCTTCAAGAGAGCGGCCAGGATATTCTTTTGGGGCTGAGACGCCTTGTTTGGAGTTCCTGTCGCACCAATCCAACATTTCTGAATGATTTTGCCTAGCAGAGAGTATCTAGGCTGATGAAGAGAAAGATTGGCTTCCTCATCTGAGACGGATGAGAGTGAATGACCATTGTTCGAAAGTCTAAACAGATCTCTGATAATGTTTGTAACATTGAGTGTTTCTTCCTGTTTATCCGAGAGATTTGATGCCGTGAAAACTGTGATTGTTGAGAGGAGCTCGCCAGATTCGTTGAATCGCAGATTCTGATAGAATTGTTTGACAGCATCAGTTAGAAGGTAATCTGCTCATCTGGTTAAGAAGGTCATCCATCGGTGTTGATTCAGGATCTCTTCTGCTTCTCCATATTTCGGCTTCGTCTAAAATGAGGGAGTGTCTATCGACTGTTCGTATCTGACTACTCTGGTGGTGCAGTCGATTACCTTGGTGCCAGACTTTTTTCCATCAGTTTTTACCATTTTTGAGAATCTGTAGAAAACAAGTTTTGGGACTGGAAAATCTCACAGATGAAGGCTGTGGAATAGAGGTTAGTTTGAATGCAAGAGAGAAATGAGATGTGTAAATGTGTTGATGAAATGAGAGATAGACGTGGTGACAAAGTGTGATCATGGAAGATGAACAGTTACTTAGGGCAATTGTAAAGACATCGGCGGTTGGAAATCCACGCGCCAAGTCGAATTTAATGATTTTTTAAATCCGCATTAAATGCCCGTCAGAGAAATGCCTTAAAATAAGAGATTTTAAATGATGAAGAATATTTGACGTAATTTCTTAATCATGAAAAAAGGGCGGAGATCAAATCATGCGAAAATTAGAAAAAGTAGTGTTCAAAAAGTATTTTGAATAAATCTTGATTATCAAGAAAAACTTGGTCACCAGTTAACAAAAATCATCTCAGTTCTTATTAGTAACAGTTAAGAACACTTTAGTCAAGTTCCCAACAATCAGTCAGGAATGACAACTTAGCTGATTTTAACAGAACTACGTTCTCCCTCAGTTTGACAACCAGTTAACTAACGAAAGGTTAACTGAAATGGATATAAATGGGAGAAACAATCATAAACAGAGATCAAACAGTTTCGAAACATCGATAGCCAAAGTTGCAACACTAGACTAAACAAAAGGATGTCGTCAATTCAGTTCAAGAACATCATTTACAAAAATATGAATTTTAAAGACAAAATACATAATGGACCTTCCTTTATCTTCAGTTGATGCGAAGTTTCTTGCTCGTTTTCTTCTGTGGACTTTCGGATGTCTCTGCAACTCTCTTTCCTTTTTCCTTCTTGTCTTCTTCTTGATTCTTGTTGTCGTGAGACTCAGGTACGACGCCGTCTTTGGTCTGGATTCCCGATTGACGTTGAAGATTCATGACAGTTGATTCAAGGAAGGCAAATTTGACCTTGAGATCGTAGGTCTCATTTTCTTGTATGAGCAGCCTTTCATCTAGCAGTTGAATTTCCTCATCTGAAGAAGGCTTTGCCGATTTCGAAACTTCATCAGCTGAGTCTTCATTCCTTATATTTTCATCGGAAGAAAGAGTTTGACGATTTGGAGACTCAAGGTGAGTTTCATTATCATTGTTGACATCTTCCTTGAGGAAACCTTTGGAAATCAGGTACTGTCTGAAGTTGGGAGACCAGTCATGGATTGCATCCCAGAGATTTGTGACTTTAAATTTATCAAAGACACTATCTTCGAGAGCTTCCATTTCAGCGTTTGATAGAACTTCGTCAATTCTATGAAATTTGGATCTGGCATAGTCTTGACGAAGATGAAGAAGAAGTAGCTGACGAGGTCTTGAAACTCTTCAGCATGCTTCAACAACATCGACAGAAGGAAAGGTGACAGAGACACAATGTTGAGCAAGGAGTGTCAGATAGTTCTTGAGAAGTGCGAGAGGTGTCACGGTGGATGATGATGCAGCATTGAGGTCAGCAGGTTCTGGAAACTTGACCTTTTTGTTGAAGCTTTCATGACAGAAGTGGAAGAATCCGGTGAGAGGAGGATGAAGCTCTTCTGTAGGACTTCCTTCTTTGTCAACTGCTTGTGACCTGTTTGGCTGTTGTTCTTGTTGACATTGAGGAGGATCAGCAGGGGATGATGGTGGTTGATGAGAAGTTTTGCTACCTGGAATTGGTACTTCTGCTGATGTCTTCTGAGCAGTTTTCTCAAGGTGTTCTTTGGATTTTGAGTGAGGAGAGTCAAGAAGAATCTTGACTGGAGTTGAAAGACAGTCGAGGTTTCTTTTGACTGAGCCTCGAGTTCTGTAGTGAGTCTCTGTTGTTGAAACAGGGGTTTCACTGATCACGCTGGGAATTACTCTGGTTATGCTCTTCGCCCTTCAAAAATGTGAATTGTTGAAGGAACTTTGGTGGTGTTCTTCCAGAAGCATTGAATCTGATTCGTGCTGTGTAGGATCAAGGATGACACTCTTGTCCCTTGTCGTAAGTGTCTAGAGGAGTGAGTTTCCTTCTTTTCTTCAGCAAGAATTTGAATATATGCCCTTTCCCAATTGAATGAGCCTTCTTGCATTAGTGCGATCAGCACAAGTTTGTGCGGTCTTAAAAGATGATCTGGTGATCCAAGAATGCCAAACCAACATCTCTTGATCATCTTGGCAATGGGTCTGAGATGAGGATGCAGTCTTGACATGCTCAAGACGTTCTTGATGTTCGTGTAAGAGGAGGCATCATTCATCAGGGCATCTCTCATGAGATTGATGGCTTCTTCATCTAAGAAGATTGGAGTCGGTCCTTCAGTTGGGAGATTGAACAGTTCGATCCCTTGCTGCTTGAGAGATGTTGACAAAAAACTTTGTCGACTCCGAGAAATCTTCGTTGGTGAAGATGTCGATTTCTGCTGTGTAGTCACCGGTCGTCTCGTCAAACTGAATGGTGTCATAGAACTTTTTGATGGTTTGTTCATCGAGAAAAAATTCTGGTGCACTATGAAGAAACTTTGTCCATCCATGTCGGTTCAAGATCTCATTTATCTTGCATTGTTCAGGGAGTTTCTGAAGAGCCTCAGTTGTGACGATGGGCTCGTAACAAATAACTTGTTGAGGGATGGATTTTGAAGATCTTTCCATGAGTAGATTTTGAGATGAAGGATTTCTGCAAAAATCTTGGAAGTTTCTCACAGAGATTGAACTGTGGATTTCACGGTGAGTCAAGAGGAAAGAAGACACTGTTTGATTTGAAGCGAATGAGTTCTCAGAGATTTGAGAAAATCTTTTGCAGAAAATGAAACGATTTTGAAGAGAATGTGGAAGATCGTGCACAAGGCGGTTTCAATGATCTTTTGAAATCCGTGCAAATAGAGACGTGACACGTGTGGATCAGTTCGCTTGTTAGTAAAAAGGGCGGGATCGTGCGAACGTGTGACAATCATATTTAGACGAAAATTCTAAATATCATAAAACAAATAAGGATAGGAAATCATCATTACGAATCAGCCTAGTAACAGTTTTCAATGGAGAGTCATAAACGAAAAATAGTCATTAAACTAATGAACTCATTGAGAGCAACTTACACGTCAACCATTTTTGAATTGAGTGTTAAAAGCAGTGAAAGTTCCCCCGTAAAAGATGACTGATTCTTCTTTAGGCACTCCGGTTTTGACTGTTACTGCATCAGCTTCTCTTGTTTCATCTTTCTTCTGGTCTGCAGAGTTGCTTCATGGATCACTCCTTCAAACATTTCTGACGTCTTCTTGAAGTTCATTTCTGTTTTTTCAAGACGAGATAGAAGTTCTTGCTTCTGAGACTGTAGAAGTTTCAGACTGTTGATCAATCTGCGCTCTTGAACGTTTCTTCTATCAGTTTCGTCTTCATCTGAGATATAGTGCATGACATTCCTTCGAACGTCTTGCACATAGAGAGTCTCTCTGATGATTTGTCTGTGTTCCCTAAGGAGATTTTCAAATCTTATTCTTAGGTCTTGATATTCTTGTCGAGCTTGATCATATTTGCAAGTTTCTCCTGGAGGTGAGTGGGTTGGACTCTGGCTTTCTTCTGGAAAGGTAAGTCTGTCGTTGAGGTCTGAATCCAATGGCCCAATCTCAAGTCCGTTGACTCCTCGAAAGAATGTTTTGATATAGTCGCTGGAGGAGTCTTTCTTGGTCCTGTTCATGAGATAAAGACAAAGAAATACACAGGAACGGAGAGAAAAACACAGAGCATGCAAAACCAAGAAAAATCTTGAAAAGATTTTAAGAGTTGAAAATAACCCTCTGAAGGATCTAGTTCAGATAGAACCTTATCAAAATAGAATTGTTCTTGCGAACAACCTGCTCTGATACCAATTGTTAGGTCCAGAGGGTCTCGAATAGGTGTATGGGGGGGAATACACCTATAGGCTACTTTCTATCTTTACAAGAGATCAAAACGAAACTTCAAACACAAACTCAAACAACCTGTTTACTGAAAAGAGTTTTGACCAAAATAGGGTTGACGACTGATACTGAATACTCTTCAATAAGGAGTTATCAGTTAAGTCCAAAGACCTTAACCGATTCACGTAAAGCTTCAGTCGAGTTTGATAAAAAAAGATGTTATGAATCTTACTAACTCTCAGAAGATAGATCAGTTAGACTGATAACACACGCAGCAGAAAACTTTTATTTCGCAATAGCCTGTCGGTTAAGCACGTTGTCAGTCTTTAGGTTTCTCTTTGCTATTAATTAGTTTTCAGTTTACGAAGGGTAGAGCACAAGTAAAAAAGTAAATACTGAAAGCTGTAAATAACACATAGAATTTTACGTGGTTCGGAAAACACTTCCTACATCCACGGTCGGTTGATCAGACCAACAACTTCACTGGGCAAGTGCTTACGGGTGCACTGCAAACCTGAACATGTGCTTACGGGTGCACACAACCGAAACAACCGAAGATCCAATCTTCAGTACCAACACACCTTGTTGGATTTCTCACTCCTAGCACGCACTGGGCACTAGGATCTCACGGAGACAGAATACCTTTCTGAACTCCTTTACAACACAAACACTTGATTCAGTTGTTTGAAGGGAGGTTTGAAAACTTGCCAACTAAACTTCAAAGAACAAGTTCTTTGGAGTTAGTTTGACCTAAGCTTTGGATAAAAAGGTTTGCCTAAAGTCTAAGAGAATGTATGTAATCAGCAGTGACTGATTTTTGGCTTTGGGATTCTCTTCTTCGATTCAAACTTTGGAGAGTCTGGGCTTTAGCTGAGAAATAATTTTGTCAGCGTCAGCTTATGTCGTTGAATCGGTGAAGATTGAAGTGATCCTCGAGCGTTATTTATAGGAGAAGTCTTGAATAGATCCGTTGGCAGAGAAGGTCTTCAAGATTTCTTCCGTTATAGAGTAATTTGAACTTGGGTTGAGGCTTCAATCTTCGAGGTTCCTTGTTTGGTGAGAACGGCTATGTTGAAGAGTAGGAGATGTGATATCTCTGAAAAGGTAATCACCAAAGAGGAATGACCTCTACAGAGAAAGGACGATCCTGAGATCTATGCATTTAATGCGGTTGTATTTCTGGAGTGCGTGGCTTCCTTTGAATGTTGGAGGTTCAGTCCGAGGAAGAATGTTTAACCGATACTTGACTTTAGTATCAGTCCGCTGATTCCACGTGGCTCGCATTAAGTAATCAGTTAAAAACTGATTCTTCGACTGATGCTTCAGTCGGCAACTTCAGTCTTCAGTCCTTCGTTCTTCAGTCTTCAGTCTTCAGAACAGCAACTAAACTAGAAAAAGAACTCTAACACTTGAGTTCAACCAGTCCTAGTCTATTATAAAAAGAAACCTATTGATTTTCGTATCATCAAAATAAGGATTAGAATATTTCATTAAGTTCCCAACAATTGGCAAGAAGGCGCTGAACTGACCTTTGTTAGCCTGGCCTTCGCTCTGTTGGTGTCCCGATTTTCATGTATATGTGTTCACAAAATCATACGAATTTCAAATTAATGAACGAAATAAATCAATGCCCACATATGGAATTCAATAATATGCAGAAGTGACTTAAAAGGAACAAATTATGCAATCACATTAGCGTTTGGTAGTGTAATTGTTGCTCGTTAAATTGGTATTCTAATAAAAAATATCTGAAATATTTTGTTAGTCACAAAGAAAGAGGCAAACAAAGAAATAATTTATTGAAAATCGCAGGTCTTGAAATCAAACAATTAGTAGAATAGATTCGAACCCTAGATGATGAAATTCCAGTCGACAAATTCCACATATTCTAAAAATGACGATCGACATAATGAAATCAGTGGGTGATTTCGTGGTTTTCAAATGAACAACCCCCAAATCAACATACCACAGATCAACGAAAAAATCGAAAGCCATAAACACATCTAATGGTGGTTCTTACCGGATCTTTACACTGCCGATGATGCCTTTCAAATTTTCTCTCTCAGTTCTTGATTAGAGAACAGCTGGAAGATGGTGTCGCCGAAATGCCCAAATCCTAGTTTATACCCTTTGAAATTGTATTCCTCAGTTCTTGCGATGAGATGGAAGTGGATGGCTTTGAATCTGAAATCTGAATATTGCGAGAGAGGGAAGTTGATGGCTTTGAGTTTTTTGCAAATCGAATCTGGAATAATTTCCACCCTAGGGTTCGAAACAGATGGAATGGAGAAAGAGAGGCGATGGGAAGAGGAGAGCTAGGGTTGAAATTCAATCATCGGAAGTCGTGCGAGGGTAGTGAAAAATATTGCCATAATCTGTATTGATTACTATAATCGGAGGGGGTTGGAGGTATTACGAATACAGCGTAATCCTGAAATTTAGCTACGGGCCTTGCCTAATCTCAGGGCCGTCTACGATGTTTCAATATAATATCAAACTCCTGTCTAATCCGGATTAAAATAACTAATATGGTGTATAACCCTCAACCAAACTTGTCCTTAATTAAAACATAACAATCCTCTTCTTAATCTCCGTTCTCAAAAGAATGTGACCGCTTTTAATGGGATGAAGGAAGTAATTTTTATAGTTTTCCTTTTTAGTACTCCCTCCGTCCCACTAGACTTGGCACACTTGCCTTTTTTGTTTGTCCCACTAGAATTGGCACTTTCCTAAAATAGTATGTGGTCCCTACTTTCTCTACTCACATAAAATAAATGGACTCTACCTACTTTACACTCTTAACCCTTTATTCTTAATCTCCGTGCCCAACTCAAAAGTGCCAAGTCTAGTGGGACGGAGGGAGTAGTAGATATATATATTTTTTTATTTTTGAAAATGGGTAAAAAGCAACCATTAAGCTTTTAGTTAACACGATTTGCATTTGTTATTTGATTTTAATCTGGGAACAATGTGACATAAATTTGATTAATCCGATGTGAATTGGTATGTATATATCTGATCAGGTTAAAGGATTAATGGTGAAATAGGTCTGGACAAGGGTGAGGCAGAGAAGAATGATGGCGGCGAACAAGGCGATGACCGTCCACGGGCTGGCGAAAAATGTATGGATAAGATCGGCCATCCACGTCTTGGCCTTGCTCTTGCAGTGCTCCTCGATCTCCACCTTCACCTCCTTGAATATCTCCAGATTGTCCATCCCAAACGTGTCCACGCCTCTCAGCTCCTCCACCAGCTGCTGTTGATTCTGAAACCGATTTATGAAGATCCCCTTCTCCTGCAGCTCCTTCGCATCCTCCACGCTCTCCGTCAGCGCCTTCATGAAGTTCGCGTATGAGAGCACCTCGAACTCCGACGCCGTCCCCGGCGACATCTCGTACGCGATCACGTTCGACAGCGTGCTCAGCGCGTGCGACCACACCATCCGCGTCGGCAGCTGCAGCTCCGCCTTCTGGAACGCCCCCGGTATGAACTTGATGTCTCGGATCGAGCACGATGAGCTCGCTGTCACCTCGATCCCCTTCGATTTCAGATCCATCACGGATCTGGTCGTGATGTCGCGCTCCGGATTCGTGAATTTCAAACCGGAGATTTTCTGCGTTGGGGATTTGGAGCCTACGAGCATTCTGTGGCAGGCTTCGAGGAGGTGGAGGGGGAGCTCCTCCACGCCGTCGGATTTTGAGCAGATCTGTGGCTTGAAATCTCCGGTCAGGAACCAATTTAAGAAGCTGTTGATCAGTCCGGCGCCTTCCTTTCCCCGCCGTAGATTGACTATCAAACTTAGGGCGGGGAAGGGGAGCTGATTCTCGAGCAGCATTAGATCGGGGAATGCGAATTGCAGCGTCGCGATGCCGAGGCACTGGTGCCAGAAGAGGAAGACGTCGCTGTCGCCGGCGAGGCCCTCCATCAGCGCCACCATCAAGCAGGCGTCGAGAAGCAGCATCGTGGCGAGTTCTCCGTCGTCGAATTTGTCGACGCATTCGTCGTCGGCGTAGTAGGCTCTGAATTCACCGATTCGAGCGAGAATCGTGCCGTGGAGCGCGGTTTTGCTGGCGCCGCTGCCGGAAGCCAGGCGGTCGAGAAACCTGTGTTTGACCTCCTCCGCAGCGCGGAGCTCCGGCTGGCCGTGGTGGTAAGGTCCCAGCGAGACGATCGTCGGGTCGTACTCTCTTCGATTCTCGTTCCTCCGCCGTAGCTGCGGCGGCACTCGGTGTATCCGGCGGCGCTGTGGTGGCTCGACGCCGTATCGTTTTTCCAGAGGTAGCATTTGTTTAGATTCATCTCTTACAGTTACAGCTACAGCTAGAGCTTCATCTGTGGAGAAAAGTCTCTCAAATTTGTTGTTTTCAGCAGTAGTGCTGTGTTTTCCCATTGCGAATGCAGCATCACTTGGAATTTTGAGTATTCTTTTTATGGTAAAAAAGGAAGTGATCACTGTGAGCGTATGAGAGCATTGGATGTTGGAGCAGTTGAATATGGCTGGGTTTGTATTAAATTACTACATTGTGAAGACCAAGTTCAATTATATATCACATAATTAATCCAACAATTATTGGCCCATCTATACATTCTCTTTAGGAATATTTGTAGGAAAATAATCAACTTTCGATAAATTATGATTTTTTCATGATTTTTAAATAATTAAAAAAATGTTTTATTATTTAATTTTTTTCACGGTATAAAATACTCTCAAATAAAAGTTGATTTTTAGGACTTTTGATTTAAATTTTTTGATACTTAAACGTAATGAATTTTCAATTCACATATATATCGGTTGTATTACGCTATCTTTATTATCCCTCACACTTAACTTAGGTATCAAAAAATCTAAATCAAAAGTCGTTAAACTAGCTTCTATTTAAGGGTATTTAAGTATCAAAGAATCTAAGTCAAAAGCTGTGAAGCCAGCTTCTATTCAGGAATATTTTATATTCGTGGAAAAAAATTAAAAAAAAAATGAAAGGTGATTTTAATTTTTTCCAAATTTTAAAAGTTATAGAAAAAATCAAATTTTATTGAAAGTTGGTGTATTTTGTGATAAATATCCATTTTCTTTACGTTGATAATTATTAATAATTGATTAGGAGTGGAGTCATCATTATGAACTGAAAAGTAACAAAAGTTGTATGAGACGCAATTAAATATTGAGTTAGATTCGCTTTTGACATTCTCTATTGTTTTTTTTTGATAAATTGACATTTTCCATTGTTGATAAAATATACACACAGCACTTGGGGGCAGGTTCAAACAATAATGCATTTTTATATTAATTTATCAATGATCAATATTGGATTTAAGCAAAAAAAAAATAGAGTTTTAGGTCTGTGTACATTTTCTTTTCGTTTCATTGGATTGTTGTACATTATTTTATTTTAATAAGACAAAAACATCTTCATGCAGCACGCTGTATTATAAAGACTAGTAGATACAAATTAAAGTAAACCTATTAAACTCTAATAGACCTTGTTAAATAGACGGAACCGGTAGGAGTGAGCGAAAAATTCTAAACCGAGTAATCGAATCAATACAAATTAGGGGTATAAATTCGAGTTGTGGATATCGGGTATATCCTCATCAGTCTCCATACCCACACGAATATTGAATATCCAATACCCGCAAAATCAACGAAGAGGGTTGGATGCAAGTAGTGTTTTCTCAAAAATTACAGGTATCAGGTACCTGCATATCAACATGTAATTTTTAATTAAATAAATAATTTTTATAATTATTAATTCTTAGAAAATCAAATAGGAAAATAACTCCACTTCACTAGCCCTAGTCGCGACTCACACTACAGAGAGCAGAGTTCAGAGATATTATCAAAATGTTCGATGAAATAGAAAGGACATTTTCAAAAAAAATTGTGAAATGAGGGACAAAATACCCGCGGGTAAAGAGGGTACCCACAAATTGCAGGACAAAAATACCCGCAAAACTAAAATCAACCAAAAAATTACGGGAAATGAGGGTACCCGCACAGTGCCAGCGAGACGGGTGAGGGTAGGGTATTTTGTCATTTTGTCCCACGGGCGGGGTACCCTCGGGTACCCGATTTTACACCCCTACAAATATGATTCAATTTTTCAATTCGATTTAATTTTATTTTTTATATAAATTCGATTTTTTCGATTCGATTCGATTCGATTTGACTTTTTAAAAATCGAATAAAGCTGAAAATCAAATTATATTTATGTAAAGGTATATATATATATATATATATATATATATATATATATATATATATATATATATAGGGTTGTGCTAAAACAAAACCCAAGCTTATCCTATAAAATAAGATATTATGTTTTAATGCATCCTCGATTAAATGAATTTCTATATTTATTAATTATTTTAATCTATTGCTCTGTATTGCATGGTGCACTAAGTTCTGTATGAACGATGCTTCTCAATTGTGCGAATTATTTTGAATTAAATATGTTGGGAAATCATTGAAATATCCTAATCCTTGTTTTGATGATACCAAAATCCATAGGCCTCAATTGTAATAGACTAGAACTGTTCGAACTCAAGTGTTAGAGTTCTTTTCTAGTTTAGTTTGATGTTCTGAATACTGAAGGACGAAGGACTGAAGACTGAAGTTACCAACTGAAGTATCAGTTGAAGAATCAGTCCGGAACTGATTACTTAATGCGTGCCACTTGGATTCAGCGGACTGATACTAAAGTCAAGTATCGGTTAAACATTCTTCCTCGGACTGAACCTCCAACGTTCAAAGGAAGCCACGTACTCCAAAAGTACAGCCGCATTAAATGCAGAGATCTCAGGATCATCCCTCTCTGCAGAGGTCATTCCTATTTGCGTGTAAAGTTTCGTTTTGATCTCTATCTTGAGATCCCTCTTATTTAAGATTAAAAATAGCCTATAGGTGTATTCCCTCCCCCCCCCATACACCTATTCGAGACCCTCCGGACCTAACAAATGGTATCAGAGCAGGTTGTTCGCAAGAACATTCTGTTTCTGATTACGTTCTAACTGAACTAGATCATTTTTCTCAAAGGTCTCGAAAAACTTTTCTCTTTCTAAAAAGTGCTTGCTATTTGCCTTATCTGTTGTTACATGTTCTCTCTTTTTTTATGGAGACTAACCACAGCAGATTATCCTCTCTACCTATATTTACTATTGAAAAATACGACATATGGAAGTTTCGGCTTGAAAGCTTCCTCACCGCCCAACACTGCCGAATGTGGGAAGTCATCACCAACGAACCAATCATCATCACCGAAACCGCCAAAAGAGTTCCCGTTGACCCAAATCGGGATCCATACGATGAGGTCCAGATCAAGCAGAAGGCAGACTTCACCACAGAAGAAAGGAAGGAAGATGAGCTAGACAATCTCGCCAAAAGCATCATCTCCGGCACAGTTCCAGACAAGCATGTCACCAAGATCATCAAGTGCAAAAGTGCAAAGGAGATGTGGGACATTCTTGAAAGAATGTGCGTAGGATCCGAGGAAATCAAGGAGAATAAGCTGTCCATAGCTTGCCAGAAGTTTGACTCCTTCCTCATGCTCAAGAATGAATCTGTCGACGAGATGGAACTCAGATTCAATCAGATCCTAAATGAAGTTCAATCCATCTCGAAGGACAAGTACACTCAACGAGAAATCAACTTGAAGATTCTTCGAGCACTGCCGCGAGGAGATTGGCAGATCTATTCAGTCGCTCATCAGAACAAGCCTGGATTCAGTCAGCTCCCGACAAACAAGCTCTACTCTGATCTCTTGGCAAATGAGTTCGACATCCAGAGAAATCTTGGAATCAAAAAGGCTGGAGGATCAGACGAGGATGGTCCATCAACCTCAAGAGGAGCAGCACTGAAAGCTTCAGCAAGAGAAAGCAAGAAGCAGACGAAGGAACCAGCGGAACTCAAGCCCGAGGACTTCTTCAGTCAATATGCTTTGTTGACTAAAAGATTCAACAAGATGGCGTCCAAATTCCGCAAGTACAGAAGGTTCCACAAGCAGTACTACAAAGGAAAATAAATAGAAAGCAACTTCAGACATTCCACTGATCGAAGCGGAGAAAGAAAGAAAGTCGCATTCGACATGAAAGATATGGAATGCTTTGGATGCAAAAAGAAAGGGCACTTTCGAACTGAATGCCCTGAACTGACGCAGTCTGAGCGCAAAGAGCTGAAAGCCAAGAAAGATCGCAAATATGCGAAGAAGAAAGCGATGGTTGCTGATGATGCTGGATCTTCCGAAGACACATCAGAATCATCCGACTACAACTCTACCAGCTCAGATGATGAGAGCCAAGCCCTGATGGCCAACGAAACTGAAAGCGTGGCCAACAACAGCTACGACAATGGAATGAATGGCTCAGAGGTAATCTCTCACTCAAAAACTCCTTATACTGATAATTCCCTGGTGTTTTCAGGAGATCATTCAGAATCTGGAGAAAACTCAGCTGATGAAACTGACGAATTCGATCAGCTCATGACTGATCACTGTCAGTTGAGGAAAATGTTCGAAGATCTCCTCAAGTAGAATCAGATAATGGAAAAGGAGATCGATGATGAACGTGCCAAGAATCAGACAATCATCTACTTTCCGGATGAAAATTGTCTTGATCAACTAATCATGGAGAACAGTCGACTGGAAGAAAAGCTCAGAATCTCCAACTCAGAATGTGACAGAGCATCTCATGAAATCAAAAGGATCAATCACAAACTGAAGGAAACAGTCAAGGACTGCATGATGAAGTCTCCCATGATGAGCAACTTTCCATCAAAAGGCCTCGTTGAAAGCATTGGAGGAAAGGTTAATGCAACTGATAAAGGAAAGAATGTCATGATCAACGCAGTGGACGATACTTCTGAAAACAACACATCAGAAGAATCAAGAGATCATGATATGGATGAAGTTCGGAAACGCAAACTGATGGCAAGGACAAATGTTCCTCCTCCACAGAGCTACAGAAGAGCAAAGGAGGCCCCCAACCAGATCAGTCTACTGAGAAGACTGGAAAGCAGATTTCAGTCAAAGATTGGGCAAGGAACATCAGGAATCAAGAAGAATCTTCCTCATCAGTCCAGGGGGAAAAACAACAACATCAGTCAGAAACTGAAACCAGTTCAGTTCCAAAAAGAACAACATCCATGGAGACAAAGCAATGATAGATCCAGACGAGCCAAACGCCAACCACGACGACAAGCGACTGGACATCATGTGACTCATGTTCCACGACATCATTCAAGTCTCCATCAGTCTAGAATGACTCAAGTATCTCAAGGAAGATACTTTGTAGAGAAAAGAAGACCTCAACAACTCATCAGACAAAGCTTCTACAAGAGTGAGGTTTTTAAAAGGAAAGCTCAACAGAAGATTTCTCATGTGCCGACTGAAGCGCCAACCAGACAACCAGCAAAGAGCAAGAGATCATCACCAAGATCTGTTCTGAAGCAGATATGGGTTCCAAAGGGAACACGAGCTAACATTGAAGGACCCAAACATTGATTGGGTACCTAAAATTAACTCTTCCTTGCAGGTCAAAAACAGGAAACATAAAAAGAAGGAAGAAGTTAAAGCTTAATCAGAACATGGTATCTGGATAGCGGCTGTTCGAAGCACATGACGGGCTACAAAGAATATCTTACTCAATATGTTGAGAAAGCTGGATCAAAGGTTGCATTCAGAGACAACTCAATCGGAGAAACTAAAGGTTATGGTGTGCTCGGCATGGGTAACGCCAGTATCAGTAATGTTAGCTTTGTTTCTGGTCTTAAACATAATTTGTTGTCTGTGAGTCAATTTTGTGACAGCGGTTTCGCAGTGAAGATCAAAAAGGATGAATTCACTGTTAGAAACAGTCAAAGAAAGGTGGTTCTGAGAGGAATCAGACAAGGAAGTCTCTATGTCGTCTCATGGGAAGACAGCCCTCCAGAAACATGTCTCATCAGCAAAAGCAGCTCGGAGCTCAACTGGCTGTGGCACAGGAGACTCAACCACCTCAACTTCAAAACGATCAACAAGCTTACTAAACATCAACTGGTAGAAGGTTTGCCTTCTATTGTGTTCCAAAAGAAGCAAGAATGTGAAGCATGTCAAAGAGGAAAGCAGACAAAGACGTCATTCAAGTCAAAGTTAGGACACTCCTCTGAAAGGACTCTCCAACTACTTCACATGGATCTGTTTGGCCCAATCTCTCCCAGAAGCTACAATGGTAGGAAGTATACTTTAGTTGTGTGGATGATTATTCACGATACACTTGGGTTATATTTCTCTACACCAAGAGAGAGACACTGCTGGAATTGCCAAAGCTGCTGAGAAGACTAAGCGTTGAAAAGAAAGTCAACATCATCAGCATCAGATCAGATTGTGGGACTGAATTCCTCAATACTGTCATTCGTGAGTATTGTGAGGAACAAGGGATCAGTCATCAAACTTCTGCAGCAAGGACTCCTCAACAAAACGGAGTAGCAGAAAGAAGAAACATGTATTTGAAGGAAGCAGCAAGGACAATGCTAGCCGAATCAAAACTCCCCTTGAAGTTTTGGGCCGAAGCAGTCAACAACGCATGCTACACGCAAAATCGCTCATTCCTCACTCAAAGACATGGGAAAACTCCATACGAGCTATGGAAGAACAGGAAGCCTTCAATCTCATATTTTCATGCTTTCGGTTCTAGGTGTTTCATCCACAACAATGATAAGAGGAGGTTAAACATATTTGATAGCAAGGCTGATCTAGGAATCTTTCTTGGATACTCTGGAACTGAACGATCAAGCCTATCGAGTGTTTAACTCTCAAACTCTTTGTGTTGAAGAAACACCACATGTTGTTTTGATGAGTCTACTGATGATTTCAGGAAACAGAAAACTGGAAGAAGTGTTGAGAACACTGAAGTTTCCAGGACTGAAATCGATAACACCGAGCCTTCTACTGTCTTGGTGTGGGGACCAGGAAAAGATGAAGATACTGAAAAACTTCGGTATTAGAAGATCAGTCAAAGGTCTGAAGCTCAGACTGGAGCCACTGCAGATGGCATCAGTCAAGGGGAAACTCCAGTTACCGAAGAGCGAGTTGAACATGCCGAAGCCGCTCTAGTTCAACCCTCCCCTGCTCTAGAAGATGCTCGACGTTTTAGAACCCCTTCTGACTGAAGAACCTCCACCATCACCAGAAGAGATCAAGAAGTATCGAAGACTGGAGAACATCATTGGAGAACCATTAGACGGTATCAAGACTCGAAGATCAATGTGCAACCTCGTCTTTGATATCAACCAGAACTGCATCAACGAAGATAAGAACTTCAGCTGTTTCTTATCATCTATAGAGCCCAAGGATGCCGCAGAAGCTCTGGAGTCCACTCAATGGGTCATCGCAATGCAAGAAGAACTCAATGGATTCAATCGAAATTCAGTTTGGGAGCTTGTGGATAGACCAGACGATGCAAAGGTGATTGGCTTGAAATGGATTTTCAAAAATAAGAAAGACAAAGAAGGAAATGTTGTGAGAAACAAAGCAAGGCTTGTAGCAAAAGGTTACAGTCAAGAAGAAGGAATCGACTACGATGAGATGTTTGCCCCAGTTGCCAGATTGGAAGCAGTCAGACTCTTCTTAGCCTTCGCAGCTCACAAAGGATTCAAGGCACACCAAATGGATGTGAAGTGTGCATTTCTCAATAGAGTGCTCACCGATGAAGTCTACGTGGAACAACCTCCAGGTTTTGAGGTTGCAGGACCAGAAAAGGTGTACAAGCTGAAGAAAGCACTCTATGGCTTGAAACAAGCTCCAAGAGCATGGTATGATACTCTCTCTGAGTATCTTGTTGAACAAGGTTTCAATAAAGGATCTGTGGACAGAACGTTGTTCACTCTCAAAGAATGAGAAAATCTTCTACTTGTTCAGATTTATGTCGATGACATAATCTTCGGATCCAAATCCAAACGCATGTGCAAGAAGTTCGCTGATATCATGACCAACAAATTCCAGATGTCCATGATGGGAGAAATGAATTTCTTTCTTGGATTACAAGTCAAACAGACCAGCGAAGGAATACTGATCAATCAGTTAAAGTACGCCAAAGAACTGATCGCCAAGTTCGGTATTCAGCACATGAAATCAGTCAAGATCCCAATGAATACAAACTGGAAAGTTGATCCAAGATCAGAAGGAAAATCTGTATCTTCAACTAAATACAGAGAAATCATTGGATCATTGTTGTATTTGACTGCGAGCAGACCAGATATCGCATATGTAGTCGGAGTTTGTGCAAGATATCAGTCAGATCCAAAGGAAGCTCATATGGATGCAGCAAAACGAATTTTTGCGATATCTTAAAGGCACACCCAACTTAGAATTGTGGTACTCAGCTGACGATGACTTCAAGCTCACCGGATATTCAGATTCAGATTCTGCAGGATGCAAAATTGATCGCAAATCGACTTTGGGAACTTGTCAATTCCTAGGCAACAAGCTCTTCTCATGGTTGTCAAAGAAGCAGACTTCAGTCGCCACCTCCACAACTGAAGCTGAATATGTTGCTGCGGGAAGCTGATGTTCACAACTCCTATGGTTAGTCCAACAATTGAAGGACTATGGGATCGAAGAAAAGGAAGTCCCAATCTATTGCGATAGCTCCAGTGCTATTACAATCTCCCAGAATCCAGTTCATCACACCAGAGTCAAGCATATTGCCATTCGACATCACTTCATTCGTGATCACGTCGAAAAGAAGGATATCTCCGTTGAATGGATTCCGACCGCAGTTCAGAGAGCAGACTTGCTGACCAAAGCTCTTCCAGAAGAAAGGTTCAACGATCTATGTGGAAGGATCGGCTTCATCAACCCAGAAGAGTGATGATGTGTTTGAAGATCTTCTCAAACAGTCATGCAGACTAGGTGGTCAAACAACTGTTGTTCTACGACCGCTGACGTAGAAAGCACTGAAGACAAGTCCTCATCTGAAGGAAACTCATCCTGATAAGTCAACCAGGATCAAGTGGTATCGACTGACTACAATGATCAGTCGAGTAGTAAGTATTTTCAACTTACTCTTGAAAATCAGTTATTTCAGTTAAGAATCTTTTGTTTGAATTCAAAAGTTTTCTCTGACTGATCAGTTTATTTCAAAATCTTTACCTGATTGTTGGAAAATGAAATTTTCGAGAAGGACAAGTACTTTTCAAATGGGAAAATTCGTATCTTATTTAACTTGTCCTGATCTTTTCTAAAAATCTTTCCAACCTTTTGCCTCTGTAACCAAATTTCTTGAGAATCTCATTGACATGATATAATGCAATGATACTTCTCACCTTTTGAAGCTTCTGTCCTCTGCAGTGACGGCGGACGTAAATTTTTACTTCAAAAATATTTTAGGCACAGTTTTCGAAAAACTCTTTCATCTTCCTCTTGGTAAAATTTGTGTATTTATACCTTGATATCTTCACTTATTTTCTGCATCAACTAACAACTCTCCACAGCCTTCATTGTGAGAAAATTTTCAATCTTTCTAAAGTTGCAGAAAAATTTTGTTCCGACAAAAGGAGAATTCAATGACTGTAAAGTCATGGAGTGAGAGAATGACGCTGACATACTTGGTCTTCACTGGACCCTTCCACTGGATCTCAACGTCTCTCCGACGTCAAAGCTTGCTCTATTCTCACTTGTATCCAGCGACGAGAGTGTGTTCCATCCTCATGCCCGGCCCATATGGTTTGAAGTACCTGTCTCAAGAAGACGGACTTCACATGGTTCTCAGGAAAGCTTCTCACCTTTTTGTGAAGCTTCCATATGGAGCAACAACAATAAGCAGGAGCTCGTTGTCAGTCGGCACAACATCGACAGTGCTAGTCCTCACGACTACCACTGATTCGATTTTCCTTCCTCACATCCACTCCCTACATGTATGACAAACCGCCTTTTGCCCTACTCCTTTCACCACAGGCTTGTCATACATTTCTTTCATTTCCCTCCTCACTCCCATTCCTTGTCTCTCTCCCTCTCCCTCAGGTTCGTATGCATAGCCGCATTACATGGATATCTCAGAGATGCTATGCATACTTTCATTTTCTTCACACTGCTCTTCTCTATCTCTCCGTCTCCTTCACTTCTACGTCTCCCTTCTCATCTCTCTACCTCCCCACCGGCGTCTTCCTCTTCTGCATCTCTGGACTCATCCTCTTCTCAAGTCCTCCCACAAGTGCTTGAGAGTCGGAGTTGAAGTCCCATCCGATCATAGCTTCCATCATCAGCTCTCTTTTTTATGTTGCCAAAAAGAGGAAAAGTAGGAAGTCAGAGAGAAACCTTCTCAAAGGTTTTTCCTGTATCTTCTTTCTTGACTGAAGATGGTAAAGCAAAAGGATCACCAGAGTTTGCAAAGAGGACGTTCCAGTAAAGACCTCAAGTCAAAGGAAAACAAGTGTGAATGGAACAAGCTTAGGAACATGAAGACTGAAGATGAAGATCAAGAAGTTCAAAGGCGCAGCCAAGCAGACTGCTGGAGTCCATGGGTTTCCCATGTGTTTTTGTTTTGTCTTTACTCCCTTGTAAGTCTTGCTCTCTACCTCGACTGATGTCTCATCAGTCTTACTTTTAATGAAAAGAACTTCTTTTGACCTCAACCTGAAGATAATGACTCTTTGTCTAGGCTCTGATTAATGTTTTTCAGTTTTCTCCTCGTTCTGTGTTTGAACTGTTGTGTTCTTTCTCTTAGTACAAGTTTCTTAGGTTCTATTGTTAAGGGGGAATAGTATTCACCCTATTTTAGAACTTGTGCTCTGAGTTCAGTCTTTTGTTTGTCTAGAACTGTTGTGTGGTTTTGGCATCATCAAAAAGGGGAAAATTGTTGGAAAATCATTGAAATATCATAATCCTTGTTTTGATGATACCAAAATCCATAGGCCTCAATTATAATAGACTAGAACTGTTCGAAGTCAAGTGTTAGAGTTTTTTTCTAGTTTAGTTTGTTGTTCTGAAGACTGAAGACAGAAGAACGAAGGGCTGAAGATTTAAGACTGAAGTTACCAACTGAAGTATCAGTTGAAGAATCAGTCCGGAACTGATTACTTAATGTGTGCCACGTGGATTCAGCGGACTGATACTAAAGTCAAGTATCAGTTAAACATTCTTCCTCAGACTGAACCTCCAACGTTCAAAGGAAGCCACGTACTCTAAAAGTACAGCCGCATTAAATGCAGAGATCTCAGGATCATCCCTCTCTGCAGAGGTCATTCCTATTTGGTAGCTACTTTATCAGAGATGTCAAATCTCCTGCTCTTCAATATAGTCGTTCTCACCAAACAAGGAACCTTGAAGATTGAAGCCTCAGCCCAAATTCGAAAAGCTCTCCAACGGAAGAAATCTTGAAGACGTTCTCCGCCAACGGATCTATTTAAGACTTCTCCTATAAATAGCGCTCGAGGATCACTTCAATCTTCACCGATTCAACGACATAAGCTGAAACTCTGCCAAAATTGTTTCTTAGCCAAAGCTTAATCTCTCCAAAACTTGAATCGAATAAGAGAATACCAAAGCCAAAAATCAGGTACTGCTGATTACACACATTCTCTTAGACCTTAGGCAAACCTCTGTTTACCCAAAGCCTAGGTCAAAACTAACTCCAAAGAACTTGTTCTTTGAAGTTTAGTTGGCAAGATTTCAAACCTCCCTTCGAGTTACAGAATCGAGTGTTTGAGTTGAAAAGGAGTTCAGGAAGGTACTCTGACTCCGTGAGATCCCAGTGCAGGTTCATGCTAGGAGTGGAAAATCCAACGCGAGTGAAGTGTTGGTACTGAAGATTGGATCTTCAGTTGATTCGGTTGTGTACACCCGGCTAAGCACATGGATAGGTTTGCAGTGCACCAGTTAAGCACTTACGGAGTAAAGTTATTGGTCTGATCAACCGACCATGGATGTAGGAAGTGTTTTTCGAACCATGTAAAAATCTCTGTGTTATTTACAGCTTTCAGTTTTACATTCTTACTTGTGTTCTTTCCATTGATAAACTGAACACTGACTAAATGCAAAGAGAAACCTAAGACTAACAACGTGCGCAACAAAGGCTATTACAAAACAAAGTTATTTTCGCTGTGTATGTTATCAGTCTGACTGATCTATCCTCTGATAGTCGGGAAGACTTATAACATCTCTGTTTTAGCAAACTCGACTGAAGCCTTAACGTGCATCAGTTAAGTTCCAGTGACTTAACTGATAACTCTTTACTGAAGAGTATTTCAGTATCAGTCGTCAATCATATTTGGTCAAAACTCCTTTCAGTTAACAGGCGTCTAAGTTTACGTGTAAAGTTTCGTTTTGATCTCTATCTTGAGATCCCTCTGATTTAAGATTAAAAATAGCCTATAGGTGTATTCCCCCCCCCCATACACCTATTCGAGACCCTCCGGACCTAACAAAATAAATATATGTATTATTTGTTTAATATTTATAAAAATTCATACAATTATACTCTATAATTCATTTCATTTTAGACATATTCCACTTTCGGTATTGGACTCATTATATATATTAGGATAATTTGTTATTGGATTCGTTAAAGATTTTTTTCTTTGTTATTGGATTCGTTAAAAATTCATACATAAATAAAAAATAATTCATGCAACAGATATAGTTTTAATTCATTTATTGCATGAATTAGTTTTAGCTTATGTACGTTTTGGGATAATCTGATTGCATGAATTGTTTTGGATTGCCATATTACATACTATCATAATATTATATCTACGAATTTTTTGCACTTATCATATGAACAACTGTTGGGAACTTAATGAAATATCCTAATCCTAGTTTTGATAATACCAAAATCAACAGGTTTCACTTGTAATAGACTAGAACTGTTTGAACTCGAGTGTTAGAGTTCGTTTCTAGTTTAGTTGATGTTCTGAAGACTAAAGACTGAAGCCGGAGGACTGAAGACTGAAGACTGAAGTTGCCGACTGATGTGACGATTAAAGCAAATTTAAATACTGATATTTGACTAACCAGTCCAAGAATCAGTTATGACTGATTATTTAATGCGAGCCACGTGGATTTAGCGAACTGATACTAAAGTCAAGTATCAGTTAAACATTCTTCTTCGGACTGAACCTCTAAAGTTTAAAGGAAGCCACACACTCTAGAAGTACAGCCGCATTAAATGGAGAGATCTCAGGATCGTCCTTTCTCTGCAGAGGCCCTTCCTTTTTGGTGATTACCTTTTCAGAGATGTCCTATCTCCTGCTCTCAAAGTAGCCGTTCTCACCAAACAAAGGAACCTCGAAGATTGAAGCCTCAGCCCAAGTTCAAATTACTCTCTAACGGAAGAATTCTTGAAAACCATTTCAACCAACGGATCCATTCAAGACGTCTCCTATAAATAGAGTTCGAGGATCACTTCAATCTTCACCGATTCAACTACATAAGCTGAAACGCTGCCGAATTCATCACTCAGCATTCAAAGCCATTCCAAAGTTTGAATTGAAGAAAAGAATCACAAAGCTAAAAATCAGTCACTGCTAATTACATACATTCTCCTAGAACTTAGGTAAATATTGTATATCCAAAGCCTAGGTATAACTGATTACAGAGAACCTGTTCTTTGTAATCTAGTTGGCAAGTTTTTTAACCTCTTTTCAACCGACCGAATCGAGAGTTTGAGTTGTAAGGAGTTCAGACCAGTGTTTTGACTCCAAGAGATCTTAGTCTTTGCGAAAATGCATAGTTTTGTCTTAGTGAATCTAAGAGTGAGAAATCCAACCCAGTGTGTTGGTACTGAAGATAGGATCTTCAGCTGTCTAGGTTTGTTGTGCACCCGTAAGCACATGCCCAGTGAAGTTGTCAGTCTGATCAACTGACCGTGGATGTAAGAAGTGTTTTCCGAACCACATAAAAATCCCCTTGTTATTTATCGTTTTTAGTATTTACCTTTCTTATCTGTGCTCAAACGTTTTATCAACTGAAACTGATTAATAGCAAAGTGGAACTTAAATCTTGACAACGATCACTTAATCACAAAGGCTATTTCGAAAGAAAAGTTTTTCGCTGCCAGTAATGTTAGTCGAACTGATAAATCTTCGGATAGTCAGTGAGATTCATATTACTCCTCTGTTTTACAAACTCGACTGAAGCCTAACGTGTATCAGTTAAAGTCTTTGACTTAACTGATAACTCCTTACTGAAGAGTATTCAGTATCAATCGCCAACCTTAGTCTTGCTAAAACTCTTTTAACTCAAAAAGGTTGTGTCAGTTTGCTTTCGATTGAAAAATAGCCTATATGTGTATTTCCCCCCCTCCCCCATACACCTATTCGAGACCCTCCGGACCTAACAACAACTTTAGCAAGTAAGTATGAATATTATTATATATGCAGGAATACAATATTACCTACAATCATGTTAATATATGGACGGATTTTTTGCACCTATTCTATAAACAACTTTATCAATTACGTATGAATATAATCTACTCAATTCTTCTAGGTCCCTTTGGAAAGCCTAGTACCCGTTGAACGTCGTCCTCGGTCACTGGAAGAGATTGCCCATTAGGTAAAATAACATCGCAGCGCCTGATATCGAATGCATCCAAAACCCAGTAGCTAAGTCGACCCGGGAGATCTTGAATGGTCAGATCTAGAACATCTTCGAATCCCAGCTTGCCCAGTAGCTAAGTCGACCTGGGAGATCTTGGATGGTGCTGGAGGTCGTTCATCTCTGCAATTCCTTTCACAAGTGCACATGGTGTGGTCCTGGTAAACATTGAGGCGTAATTCTTCTCCGGCTTGATTACTTGTTGCTTGTAGTTAACCAACACTTGTGACGTGTTTTCCTCTAATCACCACGCCCACATTACTTGGTTCAGTGCCATTATGCTTCCTCTTTCTAGCATCTCCTGCATACGACACAATCAAATTAATAATACAAAAAACCATAATGAGCAACAAACAAAATTATATAACATAATTTATCTCACAAATAATAATATATGATATAGATGTTTAAACTAATAAGCTATACAAGATAGTTTAATACTGTATTCTTCACAGACAATCTAAATGAACAAATTATGTATGATATGGAATAAATTCACTAAACAACTATTTCAAATTCATTCAGTTAAACAACAAGATTCATGCTATTTGATTGATATACTCCTAATAACTATTAAAAAATCAAACTAAGACATGTATACAAATAAAAGAATATCAGACAAAATTCATACCAATAATTATATTTATTCATATATATCCTACAAAAAAAATATATAAAAGTTTCAACAATTTTCGCCAAATATGATTTCATAACTTTGCATATTTCATTAAAATATATTAACAGTAAATCCATAATGAACGAATTCTGTATGTAATAAAAAAAACATACACGTACATACCAATTAAAATTCATTAACACAAACAACAATAATATTCATGCTAATTAGATAACACCCATAACAAACTCCATAAAAAAACCTTGCCAAAACATGTACACAAATAATAGATATCCACAAAAAATTCATACCAATAAATATATTTATTCATGTGGTGAATATGTCAACATTACAATCCGTAATTCACATTTTCAACATCAAAATCGCATGGTTTAAGACATTTAGTGTTCACAGAAAAAAAAAAATCATACCAATACAAGTATTTAAATAATAGCACATTAATAAGGTCAACAACAAAACGTGATCCACCAACTACACACAAAAATAAATTCATTAACCTCTCTGAAATAATTCATGTATTCACCCAAGTGATCCAAAGAAGCCACCCTACCGCCCCCACAAAGAAAAAATAATGTACTAATAGATATAATAATTTATTATAACTCCACGGATGAAATTTACCATGATCCACCGCCTATAACCCCATTCCAGTATCCATTTGAATTATCATTATCATCTCGATTTTGGTCAGCATTGTTGGACGATACCTGCTGCTTCAAATCCTCAAACGGAAACAGAAGCTTCCCATTCGTTTCCAGAACCCCCTAGAAGCTTCCATAGCCGCCGCCGATCCCGACCCCATCCAGCGAGAAGTTGAGAGAAGACGGCTTGAACTCCGCCATTGGAAATCCCAGCCCCGACGATGGGTAGGGATCCGCCGGAGACGGCATGAAGGAGTTCAAACCCCTCGACGTAGATGCCAGCCCCGTGAGAAGCTGCAGCGACGAGAGCTGAGGCGGCGGCGGCGAGGGGTGGTGGATCATGGCGCTGAGGGCCTTGAAATCGTGGTAGTGGGCGAGGTTTAGATCCTGATTAGGGCTTTGCGGCGGCACCAAATCGGGGAGTTTTTTGGTGGAGGTGGAAATGGGGGAGGAGAAAGAGGAGCGCCGGTTCTTGCGGGAGCCAAATATGATAAAAGATTTGGAATATCAAACTCAAATGTCAATAATACCCTTATGTCACCAAATATGATGAATAATTGACTTTATTAAATGAATTATACAACACACTAAAATGAGAATCTAGCCGTCAATCTTGTATAATATAAGGCGATGATTTAGTCTTATATTATACACTAAGGGAAGTCCATTGAATAGCACTACCATATATATATATATATATATATATATATATATATATATATATATATACAGGGGGCCGCTCCAATGAGACCCCCTAATTTTAGTGAGATCTAGGGCACGATCTGGTGCGTTTATTTTGTCAATCCTATGGCTGATATTGTATCTGGAGGGTGATTTTTTTCGCAGGGTTCGAATCCTGGAGGGAGCAGAATATTTTAAATTTTGTTATTCATCAGTATATACGGCCCTGTTCATCAATATATATGTCTTATTCATTACGAATTTTTTAAATTTTATTTTTCATCAGTATATACATCTTGTTCATTAGATATGTGTTTTGTTCATTAGTATTATACTCCTATGTCTTATTCATTGTACTCATGTTACACGAAAAATAGGGGGTCTCACTGGAGCGCGCCCCTATATATATATATATATACATATATATATATATATATATATATATATATATATATATATATATACAGGGGACAGCTCCAACGAGACCCCCTAATTTTAGTGAGATCTAGGGTATGATCTGGTGCGTTTATTTTATCAATCCTATAGCTGATATTGAATCTGGAGGGAGATTTTTTTTCGCAGGGTTCGAATCCTGGAGGGAGCAAAATATTTTAAATTTTGTTATTCATCAGTATATACTGCATTGTTCATTAGTATATATGTCTTATTCATTACCAATTTTTTAAATTTTATTTTTCATCAGTATATATATCTTGTTCGTTAGATATACGTTTTGTTCATTAGTATTATATGTCTTATTCATTGTCCTCATGTTACACGAAAAATTGGGGGTCTCACTGGAGCGCTATATATATATATATATAGGGTTAGGTTCAATGAAAAAGGCCTAAATGTAAGAAAGAAGAGAGAAGTAATCTCATCCGTTGATCTTATCTAATCTAACGAACATGATTTGTTCACGCCATGTTCAACGGATTTTTTCGTTGAACATTCGTGAACATATACAATATTTTTGGGGGTTCTGGGTTTCGACCCCCCCATATGTTCAACGAAAAAATCCGTTGAACATGGCGTGAACAAATCATGTCCGTTAGATTAGATAAGATCAACGGATGAGATTACTTCTCTCTTCTTTCTTACATTTAGGCCTTCTTCATTGAACCTTTGCCTATATATATATATATATATATATATATATATAGGGAAGGGCTAAAATAAGAGCATTTCTTAAGATATAAAATAAGAATCATTTTCAGCCCTTAGATCATCAAGATCTACGGTTGATTCGTAATCCTGTTGGATGGATCTATGGTCCTGAGTTCGAATCCCAAAGGTAGCAAAAATTTATTTTTCACAATTCATACCTTTATGCAGCGAATTCATACGTATTCTATATAAAATTTATACATTAAAAATTGCTCTTATTTCTTATTTTAAGATTTGCTCTCACGATAGCTCACCCCTATATATATATATATATATATATATATATATATATATATATATATATATATATATAAACAATAGGGCCGAGTGGCCCTATTCAACATACAACATCAAATTTTGTCCACCATTTGAAAAAACATAAATTTTGGCCATCTTTTGTATGTCATGACTATTCTACCCTTCTCCCAGCGACTCCTCTCTCTTTCTCATCTCCTTCTCTCTCTCTCTCTCCAGCGGCTGCGCGGCAGCGGCGCCGAGCTTGGAGAATTCATCGGAGCTCTCACGGCGGTGGTGGAGGAGATCCTCCCTCTCTCTCTCTCTAGCGGCTGCCGCTCTCTCCTCTCTCTTTCTCCAGCGCGCCGCCTGGGCAGAATTCGTCGGAGTAGAGGATGAGGCGGCGGCGGCAGATCTGGTCTAATGAGGCGGCAGCGGTGGATCTGATCTGATCGTTGCGCCGCTTCCTCCATCGGCAGATCTGATATCCGCCTCCTTCGATTTCAGCCATGACAGATCTGATCTGTGTGCTGCATGTATGGCACTTATGGCACTATTAGTGCCATAAGTGTACACTTCCCCCTAGGGTTTAGATTATCCATTTAGGGTTTAGATTATCCATTTGAGGTTTAGATGTTCCATTTAGGGTTTAGATTATCCATTTAGGGTTTAGATGTTTCATTTAGGGTTTAAATGATGTTTTTGTTTCTGTATTTGTGCTGCACGTATGGCACTTATGGCACTATTAGTGCCATAAGTGCCCAAAATGATTATTTTACTTGGTTTTATTTTGGATTTTCGTTGGCACTTATGGCACTATTAGTGCCATAAGTGCCAACGGAAATCCAAAATAAAACCAAAGTAAAATCTTGGCACTTATGGCACTAATAGTGCCATAAGTGCCTAACCCGACCCGGCCCGTGACTCGCGTGCCTGATCCTACCCGGTCCGCCTCATTAAGGGTAAAAACGTCCAAATCAATAAAATTTGCCAAAATTTGTGTTTTTTCAATGTGTGGCCATAAATTGTGTTTTATGCTTCATTTTGGCTACTTCAAAATTTTACTCTATATATATATATATATATATATAATATTTTAATGATAATTTTCTAAGTTCTTAGCTTAAAAGTAAAATCTGCACCGCACAGTTCCAATTTCCACATCCCATATTTTATTATTTTTATTTTTTTGTTCATTTTTTTTCTTTGAGTTTTTCGGTTTTTTTCGGTTTGTTCGGTAATTTTCAGTTTGGTTAGGTGTTAATTTTAACAATTTCAGTTTATTCGAAACGGTTAATTCAATACTATTTGTTTTTATTTTTTTGAACTGAATATAAATTTGATTTGATTTGATTTTTTTAGTAAAAAATTTAACGGAAAACCGAATGCTCATCTCTAAAACCGGGTACAACCATTTACGTTTTTCTTCAATATTAGAAAAAATCATTAAAGGAATCAATAATGTGAAATTAACATATGAAATAATAATAAAATAATGATAATAATTACCTAATTGCAATAATATTTTTCTTAGAATGACAAGACATCAAAATACAATCATAAATGTAGGAAGTATATGTAATAATGAAAATATATCTGTGGGACATAAACGATGGGCAGGGTTGGAGTTTTCTTGGGCCAAAAAGGATTTAACTATTTGGGCCACATTTCCAAAATGTGACATGGATCGAGTAGTGCGTGCCGTTAACTTAGCCCCCTAAACAAAACGACGCCACAACCGTCATACTACTACGCGTTCTACTCTTCTAGAAGTAACGCTTCCTTCCTTAACCCCAAAGTAGTCAACGTTTTCTCACCACCGTTTTCTATATCTATATATACTCCCACTCACGCTAACCTATAATATTCTCAAAACTATCACCCTTTCAATCATCACATTTTCCTCTACGCATACGCAATTCGCACCCCTCTGTTTACTAGAGCAATCAATCATGGCCGAAGCAGATTCCAACAGCCTTCAACAGCCCCTTCTTGTAAGAAATCAAATTAGTTTTTCTCGATTTTTTTGAAAAAAAATTATGTTTATTGTTCTTTCATTTCTTCGGGGTTCGAGTTTGTGATTGATTTGGTTGTGTTTCGTTTTGAAGGAGGGGAGCGAGGAGGAGCAGAGGCTCAAGTACTTCGAATTCGTGCAGGTGGCGTCGTTACACGCGCTGATGTACGCAGCTAAACTCTACAGTTACGCCAAGGAGAATTCGGGCCCGTTGAAGACCGGCGTCGACACCGTCGAGGGCACCGTTAAGACCGTCGTCGGCCCGGTTTACCAAAAATATCAAGGCGTCCCTGTTGATGTCCTCAGATTCGTTGATCGCAAGGTATATCCTTCATTTTTTTTGGTGGATGCTTTATAGGGTTTATTTCCTCTAATTGATGGCGACAAAGTTTTGAATTTTATGTGACTTATTTGGTGTTGAATATGAATTTTTGGTTTTGTTTTAATAGTTGTGATAGAATTGGGGATTACTACTGGATTGAAATCTTTCATTTCTACTAATCTAGTAATCAAAATCAAGCAAATCTAATTCCCAAAAACTCAGTGTAACTAATTCATTTATACTAATCTAGTCTAGTCAATAAAATCAAGTAAAATGAGTATGTGCCTAATAACAGAGGATGGCATCAATGATCAAAGTCGAGCAAAATGAATGTGTGCATAATCATAAAACCTTTTGGTTGATTTGGATTGCAACTGGTAGATGAATGTCAACTGTGATAGATAACTAACTTGACCCGTCCTCTAATCCAATTGGATGATTATCTATCACTGCAAAGTTGGATTGATTATAATCCTCCAATTCTGTCAATCTCATCTATCACTTCCACATGTATTGTAAATTCTTGCTACTGAAAAGCTTACGATTGTTGGGATTGGTTATATAGGTGGATGAGTCTATAAACAAAGTGCAAAACCGTGTCCCCCCAACCCTGAAGCAGGTGTCAACTCAGGCGTTCGAGGCGGCTCAGAAGGCGCCTGCAGCAGCTCGTTCAGTCGTTTCAGAAGTGAAGAACACGGGGCTGGTGGGAAGTGCATCTGGGCTAGCACAGACAGTGTATGCCAAGTATGAACCTGCTGCAAAGGATCTTTACACCAAGTATGAGCCCGTGGCAGAGCAGTACGCGTCTGCCACATGGCACTCGTTGAACCAGCTGCCGCTTTTCCCTCAGGTCGCTCAGGCTGTTGCTCCAACGGCGACCTACTATACAAACAAATACAACGAAGCTGTGCAGCAAGCGGCTGATAAGGGGTGGCAGATGGCGTCGCATCTTCCGTTGGTGCCGACGGAGAAGATTGCTAAGGTTCTGAGCTCAAGGCAAGAATCGACTGTGACTGTTGAGTGATCAATCCCTTTATGAGTTTTGTTTTTGATTTACATTGTTTTTTTTTTTCTTGGGTTTTCTTCTGCATGAAGGTTGTGGTTAGTGGGATTTATCGTGTATTACAATACTGCTTTTGGATTATGAATGTGGATGTTGCACTAAACTCCGACTAGCAAGTGGCAAACAAATTTACAAAGTAGCAACCAAAATAAATTTGCTAAATCTTAGGCCAGGTGTGAATGTGTGATAATTGTGACAACATGATAAAAGTCCGAATTGATTACAAGTTCATATTAAATCAAAACTAATTAATTAAACTGGCAAATGAAACAAATCTAAAATGATAAAGAGGAATAGGATGATTACTGCTGAGTGGGCTAACAAAGTTATGATACAAAAAATATATATTCCATGCATCCGTCATATTTTTAGTATTTTTTATATAAAAATATATCTTCCCTAGATCTCATTACAAATGTGGAGAGAACAATAAATTAGGATTAGTAAAAGTAGGTATAAATAGAGAATAGATGGTTGGCTCATTAGTCTTTTAATTATTTGTGAAAAAAAATGGAACGGGGGAGTATATTATACTTTTTTATTTTCTTTTTTCGGATTGTCTCATTTATATATGCTTATTTCTACAAAAAAAAAAATATACTTCCTCCGTCCCACCATAAGTGAGGTAGTTCTTTTGGGCATATGATTTAAGAAATTATTCTTTAGTATATTAATGTATTTAATTATATGTGTATTCATGAAATAATAAGTGAATTAAAATTAAAATTAAAATTCAATTTTCTAATTTATACTAATATAAAATATCAGTACAACGGTAACATTTTACCGCCAAATTTTCTCTCTCATTATTCTCTAAATTTAACCAACTTCTCTCACTTCTAACCAACTCACTCTCTCTCTCTCTCTCTCTCTCTATTTTTCTTTTTCTTTGCAAGATTAAAATTTTAATACACATATCAAATTAAATATCATGACATGAGCTTTAATTTAATTTATAAAAGTATATAAAAAACTTTAAAATAAAAAGAAGATATTCAATTTTTTTTTAAAAAAACTAATCTCTTTCTCTCTCTCTTATTTTATAAAGGAAGTTAGTTTTTCATCTTTTTTGTTATTTGCATAAAATTTTTTATGAAATTATGAAAAGGGTTTAAGTATCAAATAAGCCCCTGACGTCTATGTTGCATAGGTACGGGGTGCGGATGCAGGGGCGATACGATACGAGTACGGGGATACGGATTTTTAAAAATTATAGGGTGCGATTCGGCGAAGATACATCTAATTATTAAAATTTTATGATATATAATGCTTATAAAATATATACAATTTAAATTTTCTTAAATTAAATATATGTAATTTACATTTTATTTTACCCAAAAGTTAAGCATTTTCAATTATATAAGTTAATTGAGCAACAATATAACGATTCAAATATTATTAGTCCAATATATAAGTCATAATTGAAAATAAAATTATCAAAATAACCTTGTGTAGGCCTTTCGTGCACGAGATACGTGAATTTCACCTATGGAATTTGCGAATCCGATTTATTTTTATAAATTGTTTTAAAAGATACGCCACATGGCGAATCGGGTGCGAATCCGACGAGAATTCGAGAGAATCGCACCCTAAAATAATCCGATTCGCCGTACATGCTAATTTTTGAAGAATCCGTGCATCATAGCCTAACGTAGATGCCCTTATCACTTCTGGCACCCTATGGCCAGGGGTGTGTCAACTAAGCCCCTGAAGTACCTAATTTCCTCCAATTAAGCCCTCTACCATAACGGAGAGTTAACACCGTTAACTATTTTTATTTTATTTTATTTTTTTATTTTGTTGGTGGTGGGACCCACACCTTCTTCTTCACCAAGCTCGCTGGAAACTCGTCGGAAACATGCCGGAAACCTAATCCACCCCTTCATCTTTCTCCCCCACAGCCGCTCCTTCTCTTTCTCTCTCTGATACAACCCGACGAGCTAGCCGTTCTTCGTGAATCCAACAGCGCCGTCGCACATAACCCTAGCCCCAATTCTAGACAACCCAACCGGCATCGCCTCTGCCTCTCGACACTCCGGCGACCACAGCTCCAGCTACGGCCTGAATTTGTTCGGCGTGTTTCCGGCCCTTTTCTGTTTCTTGTCTTCTACCACACAAGAAACTCAAATGTCCATTTCTCAATTGTTTAACTGATTGAAATTTGAAAACCCCCAAAACCCATGAATAAAAATCACATCTTGAAAATGTGGTTTGTGTGATTCGTGTGTTTCCTTCCTTGATTTTTCTGGGTTGGTGAAGAGAGAGGGGAGCGGTTTGGAGAGATAACATTCTACAATGGGAATGCCGAGTTTTGGCGAAGTGACAACACCGGCGCCGGCCGCGGCAGCGTGGAAAGGGAGGATCAGTGGAGAAGCTTTGACAACTCTGTCAATGCGGTGTCGTTTAGGTTCGTGGCCACTGCAATCCTCATCTCCATGTTTCTTGTAATGGCTATTTTTGAGAGGTTTCTCCGGCCAAGATCGTCGGATGCCGCCCTAACGGAGCTGATTTCCTGTTGAGATTGGGAATGTCCTGAATTTGTTCGACGTGTTTTAGGTGAGTTTCCGACAAGCTTGGTGAAGAAGAAGGTGTGGGTCCCACCACCAACAAAATAAAAAAATAAAAAAAGTTAACGGTGTTAACTCTCCGTTAAGTCGGGGGGCTTGATTAGAGAAAATAAGGTACTTCAGGAACTTAGTTGACACACCCTTGGCCATAGGGTGCCAGAAGTGATAAGGGTCTTTACGTTAGGGGCTTATTTGATACTTAACCCTTATGAAAATTATAAAGGAGTACATTTTATTATGCAAGACTGCAATTATTTTTATTATTATTTTATTTTATTTTATTTTTTTCACTGTATTTCATGTTTTAAACTTGCATGAGTTTTTCATAATTTCTTTTTGTGTTATACTTATGGTTTTTTTTTAAATTGTTATTAGTGTAGAGAGATACGGACCATAGTGCATTTAATTATCTTCATATGTTTTGTCGTATGTTTGGATTACTTCAATAGATTATTTCGTATTGGTTGTATATAAAAATATGAAATTTAATGATATACAATTGAGTTTTAAATGAATTTTAATTTTAATACTTTTTTTTTTAATCCAACTTGGTGTAGGAATTTATATTGGTTTATTTTAGAATTTTCTAATCTAATAGATAAAAAAAAGATAAATTCATAGATCTGTAATTTATTTTTCATGTAAAAAAAGGAGAATTGAACATATGATTTATATTTATTTAATCTAACAATATATGTTTTGTAATATATATATTTTTAAAATGCAATAACTTTATAAATTCAATACAATATTCTGACATTCTTACGAAAAATATAATTTTCACAATAACCAATCCATATATAAACTAGGCGTGTAAATAATTTTCATATAATATTTGAATCCCCTACATTATGAAGAATGTGTATTAAAAGATTTTTCATAAAATTATGTGTATTAAAAGATTTTTCATAAAATTTAAGGATATTTTTATTTAAAATTTACCAACCTCCTTAAATTTTAGAGTCTGAATATCTCTTAATTTTGATGTCCGTCGTGCATCGCACGAATGAGCGTATATTAGTTTTGAATTAATTTCGAATGATTTCGAATGACCAATTATAAAATCGAATAATGTCTACTTTCATTATCTCCACTACGAGTAATTAATGTCCTATGTTAAGTTCATTTTTTTTAACCTACAAACTGAATACAGTTATAAAATCGAATAATGGCTACTTTCATTATCTCCACTACGAGTAATTAATGTCCAATGTTATGTATCTCAAGTTCATTTTTTTTAACCTACAAACTGAATACATACATATACATATATATGTACATTTAATTATTTATATTATCATTACACAACCATAATTACAAGTGCTTAATTATCCATAGTTAAAAAAATAAGTACAACATTTCCTAATAAATAAAAATTGTTGTTAACATAAACTCAAAATAATATAAATATACAATTTCAAAATATATTGTAAAAGTAAATTGAAAAATAGAAAATTAAATTATTAACAAAATCTAACATTGAAAATCGTGCTTCACCATGGTTCACCTTACAACTATGGTCATGTTTACTACTATCTTATTAAACAAAAATAAAAAATAATTATAAAACCCCTTTACATGTGGCAACATCCCAACAGTCCTCATGTATTACATTAGGATAATTGAGAAAAATTATACTCCCTCGAAACATGACACAGTTTCCTTTTTGGTATGTCCCATGAAGCATGACACGTTTCTAAAAATGACAAAAAATTTATCATTTATTCACATTTTCACTTTTCACCTACCACACTTAACACACAAAATACCAATTTCTTAATTCTCTTGCCGAAAAGAAGTGTGTCATGCTTCATGGGACGGAGGGAGTAGTGTAATTAGTTTATTTATTAATAGTAATAAATTCTCTAATTTTTACCAGGAAAAAAAAACTCACTTTCACTAAGACAATCCAAAAAAAGTATGACTCATTTTTTCAGCGGGACAAAAAGCATAATATTTTTTATTTAATTATTATTATATTTATTTAATTTACTTTAATTTTAATTCATCATTAAATAATAAATTCAACCTATATATACATAGGACAAAGGGAGTGACAGTCAAATTGGACTTAAGTTGGTAGTTAAATGGAGCAATAATTAAATAAAATTCCCTATTCTTGCGAGGTAAGATAGCATTGGAATCGCGAGTCTTTGCCGTCAGTCATCTGCTACGTACCCACCAAGATATTTACTAGTCTGGGCCGCCGCCACCACCAACTCTACTATAAGTCTATACCCAATTCAATGAATTTTATTATTATTGAATTTATTGTGAAATCTTGTCTTATTAATTGCAATAGATAGTCTGTAACTCAACAAAAAACAAAAAAAGTAGTCCCTCGTTCCATGTAAAAATATAGATTCTTTTTAAAATATTGTTGAATTAAAAATTTTATTTCACACTTTTTTATTTTAAAGATATTTATTAAAATATACAAATTTTCAGCAAATTCTGTTTTTTTTTTCCATAACCTTTAAAATTTAAAAAGAATACACCACTTTTAGATTTTTTGTAATTTTTTTCACGAGTACGAAATACCCCCAAATATAAACTGATTTTAGGACTTTTGTCTTAGATTTTTTTATTTCTAAGCGTGACGGATAATAAAGGTGGCCAATGCATTAATTTAGGTGTCAACAAATTTAAGTCAAAAGCTCTAAAATCAGCTTATATTTATGGGTGAAAAAATTAGAAAAAAATGAAAAATAGTGTATTTATTTTCAAATTTTAAAAATCGTGGAAAAAATCAAAATTTATTGAAAGTTAGTGTAATGTACGATAAATAGTGTTAATATATTAAAGTAGCCTATTTCATATAGCAAAATTAAAATTTAGCCTATAGGATAAAAATATAAAATTTTACCCACTTTTTACGCGAAAAGATCGAAATGCCCCTCCTTAAAAATGGGCAAATTCTCCCCCTTTCTCTCTCTGAATCAGAGATCGACTTCCTGCGCCTAGGGGTGTAATCGAGCCGAATAGTGTATTGCTCAAGTTTGGCTCGTTTAGCTAATCGAGATGTTTGATTAATTATCGATCAAGCTTTAATCGAGTCGAATACAGTGCCGAGCCTAATCGAACTTTTTAAATTTAAACTTTTATTTAAAATTTTAGTTATTTTTCTAATACATAAGTTAATTTTCAAATATATAAGTTATTTTATTCACAAAAATATACTCCCTCCGTCCCGACTTTTGGTATCCAGTTGAGAACGGCACGGGTTTTAATAAAATAATTGATGTGTTGTGGGTGGAATAAGGGTCCCACATTTTATGTGAGAGTTAAAATAATTAAAGTGGAGTAAGGGCCACACCTTCTTTTACCAAAAAATAGAAATGAATACTAAAATGTGGGACGGCCAAAAAAGGAAAGTTGGATACTAAAAGTTGGGACGGGGGAGTAATATATTTACTATTTTCTTGTAAATAAATGATGTTAATTAGATACTTAATCCAAATATTACTAATTATAGTATAAAATATAGTAAGACATTTAATGGATAATCTTATGTTTTTAAGATAAATCACTTAACGAGCTTGTTAACGAGGTAACGAGCCGAGTATCGTCATGTTCAAGTTTGGCTTGTTTAGCTAAAGAAGTTGTTCATTAAATTATCGATTGAGCTTTTATTGAGTCGAACGTCGAATAGTTCACGGGTAGCTTGACTCGTTTACAGTTCTACCTGCGCCATATCTTCCAAGCCGCTCTCGCCGAAAGCCTTCTTCGCCCTCTGGAGCAAACCCAAGCTAGAGCCTTCAACTCCATGTAAGAATAACCTAGATTTCTCTTTAATTTTGTTGAACTGATCACGAGTTGGAAACAAATCTGATCGATTCAGATCTGTGATCAATTCTCAGCAATTGATTGTCGGCTAGAATTAAGGTTTCGGTTGGTGGAATTGGACTTGGGTGAGATGGTGGATTTTGCTGCATTATTGAATTGGTTTGGGATCTTTTAGGTGAAGAAATTTGGCGATGAAGAAGAAATTTCATTAGCAGAGGCTTGAATTTTGGTGGAATAAATGTGAGGTTTTTGTTGGAATAAGCCCACGTTTGGTTGGGTATTTTTAAAGGTTGAAAATAGATTCAATTAATTGAATTCATTACTTGTTATTTGGTTTGGAAAATGAGTTAACTATTACCCTTTACTTGAGGCTAACTCAATCACCCAATTTATTACTCCTCAAAATAGAGGAGAAACAAAAGAAAGAGAATCCCTTAATAGTGATTCCTTTCCATTGCTAAACCAAACACTCAATAAAAGTTATGGTTATTGTTACCATTCCACTCCCTTTCCATTCTTCTATTTAAACCAAACGAGCACTAAATATGAAGAACTTCGATTAGCGTAGCCTTGAAATTTGGGAATTAGCGTAGGTTTGAAATTTTCTGTCTCTTTTTCTTATTCACACACCCCATTATATTTTTTGATTTTTCAACATAGTTGTGGGGTACAATATTTTTACAATGCCAAAAAAGCTCTGCAGCTCGATATTGATAATAAATTATATATTGTGAATGTAATGTGTTCATAGCTCTCTCTCTCTCTTTTTTGGTGACTTTTTGTGGCTAGAGGATTGAAAATTGATTAATGTTTTTGAATTCACAATTAAATGTTCTTGAATTCACGATCAAATCTATGAATTCACAACTTTATATTCTTAAATTCACAACTAGATCTATGAATTCACAACTAAGTATTCTTGAATTCACGGCAAGATATATGAATTTACAACTAAATATTCTTGAATTCACAACCAACCAGATATTAAAAAATAGAATTCACAACTTGATTTATGAATTCATAACTAAAACTAGAATTTACAATTAAAACTTGAATTCACGATCAGATCTATGAATTCACAACCAAAATAAATCCCGATTGTGAATTTGAGTTTTAAAGCTTGAATTCACAACTAGTTGTTTTGGTTGTGAAATTCACGGCTAAATTGCTAGTGTTAGTTGTGAATTCAAGTTTTAAATCTCGAATTCATAACCAACTCTATTGCTAGTTGTGAATTCACAACTAATGTTTTTAGTTGTGAATTCAAACTTTAAAACTCAATTTCACAACTATTTGAATTTACAACCAAAATAAATTATGGTTGTTAATTCACAATCAAAAAGTTTTGGTTATGTTGTGAAATGCGAAATTTTTTTAAAATGTGTTTGAAGAGGTAAAATGGTAAATATGAGTATTTTTAAAATTTTTATCTTAATGGGTAATTTTTTATTTTACTAAAAGAAATAGGCTATTTTTAAAATTCACTCCTATAAATATCTCTTTATTTTATTTTAGATATAATAAAGTAATCCGCTACTTTAGCGGGAAGGAGTACTAATATAGAGTGGGAGTGGCACAACAATCCCCAATTAGCTAATCTCTCTTTTAAACGCTTCTCGCCGTCTCTCTCTCTCTCTCTCACACACAGAATCCGCGGATCCATTAACACCAGCTACAGACAATTGACTGCTCTTTATTTTACTGATTCTCCTCACATTTATGTGAATTTGGCCGTTTACGGCGTCCAGTGTTTAGCTTAGAAAGATGGTGGCGGCGGGGCGGTGGCTGGAATGCAGAGGCGACCTGTTGGCGGAGGGGGCTAAATCGCTGCAGCTTAGGCTGAGGGACCGTTTCAGAGTTGCTGCGGTGGACTATCACCGCCGCCGGAACTTGAGGACTACCAGCGCCGGCTACTTGTCCTCCAGCGTTCAGCGCTGGCTCGATCGCTTCTCCGAATTCCGTCGCGATTCTCTGCCTTCATCTTCCACATTTTACCGCAAAAGAGGTTTTGTTATATTATAGCTGTTGTTTTGTATACACATCCATATAGAACTGCTTCTAGGTTTTATGTTACTTAGTCCTTATGCCTATTATTCAGCGTGCAAGTAGTTCCAATTTTAGGCACTGCAAGAATACGGAATTCTTTGTTTTTCAGAAAGCAGAATCATGAACGCCATTTTTACTACCATGTTGTACTCATAGAAGTGTTAAGAGAGAACACGTCACTGTTTGATAATTTAGAGTTTTTTTTACAAAGTTCAGATTATCAGTTCGAACAAGATAGTGACGATTGAGGACTGGATTATGGCACGCTTTGTTTGGATTCTGTTAGTTTGTAAGCGCATGTTAGTCTGATTCGCATTGTGTTATGTAAATGGTGGAGTTAGATGATGATAATTGTGATCCCCTTAACTGACATCTTAATTAAGATTCTCTTTTCAGTCACACATATCAATTCTACTTTCTACTGTTGGTATTTCAGCACTATATTGGATGACTTCATCACACAATTGATTACTCATGACCTGCATAACTAGAAGCATGGTAGATCATGAATTGTCAGATTTGTGTTAAGGTAACATAGGAACACTAATATCTGCATTTTGGTTTGGTTCTTTGCTTTCTTGTAACATATGGTACATTTGTATGTCTCTTGGTAACAGTTTGATCATCTAAAGTTGTGCTGTGTAGCCTTTTGATTATTAAATTGCTTAACTGTCTGTATTTGATCTCTCATTAAGTTGGTGCTGAAGTAGATTACTTAAGTTTCTTATGCTGTGTTGGGTCTAAATAGGTGCCAGTTGGCAACATTTTAATGATACAGCTAACCGGTTGTCTAGTATTCATCTTGCATTTAAGTTAGTATACAGTGTAGTAGGGTACCATGTATGTCTCAGTGGAGTATGAACAAGGAATGGTAAGAAGTGGAGTTGTTTGGTGTAGTAGGGGCACATCTGACGTTCAGTCAGATAACTCTTCATTTTCTTTTTGGCCTCAAATTATGACAGTTTCCAGTCCCATGATTTGTCTTACTGAGTCTGAACTTCATAGGAATATGGTTTACGGTGTCGGTCTTTTAATGAGTGGTATTCCTGTGATTTGTTTGGTCATAGTTCCAGATGTGGCTGCATTCATTTAGTCTTTTGGCTGAAGTTTAATACCTCTTTTAGTTGTAGATGCCTGACCTTCCAAGTCTATATTGCAGTGAGCAAGGATATTGATGCAGAAGATGAGTCAGTCTTGACCCGCATGCTTCAGGCTGTTGCTGTTCCTGTGCTTGGAAATGTTTGTCATGTTTTTATGCATGGCCTCAACCGTGTTCAGGTACGTACAATATTGTCATTTTTGAATTATATGCCTTCTCTTGGTGATGCATTGGGGAAAAATGACTTGATTTCTCATTCACTCTGTAGATATTTGGTGCAGAGAAGCTGCAACAGGTGGTAACACATAGGCCAGAGAACAAGTCCTTGATTACGGTAAGCATCTTGCACTTATGAGATGATCAACACCTTCTTACATCATGGTGAGATCAACACTTTGTTAAAATTGTTTGACCCAAAGTGGTAAGGTACTTTGGACCTTGGTGCATTTTGTAGTATGTAACACTTCATATATCATTTTCATACATATTGAATCTTATATAGAAGTACAAAATGAAGCTAACATATAGTTGAGCTTAACTTGTACTATGTGTTAGCAGGTCTTGTCATTTCAAACATAGAAACTGCTGTATCCATTTTAGGCCTGTATGGGTGGGTATCCATTCAAGTTTATAACAAGTATAAGCAATTTCAGCTGTGATTTCAATTAGTAAAAATCTGTAAGTAATTAGCAGAGTTAAGAGAGGTGAACATCAAGGGGAAATATCATGGACTGCAGAGAGGGGTGGGACGAAATAAGAAGAAAAAAGTATGGAGAGAAAAGAAAGAGAAACTAAAGGAAAAAAAAAGGTGCTGATTGGCAAGTGAGTAATTGTCATGGAAGCATGGCTCTGTCTGTCAAATTCTTTTGTGTTGTCCTGGGGTAGGTTAGCAACATTTTTGCATCTATTGATGAACCTTATGAATCATTTTACTGTTCTAGGTCAGCAACCATGTTGCTTCCATGGATGATCCTTTGGTTATCGCTTCCCTGTTACCCCCTAGTATTTTGTTCGATGCTAATGGTTTGCGGTGGACACTCTGTGCATCTGATCGATGTTTCAAGAATCCAGTTACATCAGCATTTTTCAAGTCTGTGAAAGTGCTTCCAGTTTCTCGTGGGGATGGGATATATCAGAAGGTATTTTTCTATAAACCATTTGTTTGGTGTTCACTTTGGCTGGTTTTAGATGGTTTGGTGTTTTTGTGTGGTTTAGTTTGCTGAGAATCTTGCCTTGTGGATCTCATTTTTATAAATTGAGTTTCTGGAATGAATAATTGGATAGTTAATTTTCTTTATCTTGTTATGGTTGAATTGATCATTTGTTCCAATTATATGACTTTGACCTGTCTTTCTTATGATTGAATGATAATTTGTTCTAGTATTACCTATATTCCTCGTATAAATGAAAAAAAAACAATGTATTTGTAATTTATTATAATAATTGCACCTACATTCTTTAGAGTTTGTGGAAGTTAGGTACTTCCAATTGGGTTCGAGATAAATTACACTCAGGACCTTTGACATTGATGACTCCATAACAGATGGCCCCAGCCATTACTGTGTTAGTTACTGATTTGAGAGTTGGAGTTTGATTAATGGGTCTGACAATTCATTATGGCTATATTACTTCTGGAGATAACTAGATATGGTCCCATAAATGTAGTCAATGTAGTTTTTCAGAAAGGGCGAGTGAGTTAAGTTCTTAAAAAATATTGAGATTTCATAATGCCACTGCCAGTTAGTGTAGCAAGTAAAGTTGGGAGAGGTGCGCATAATTTTGATGTCTTGGGGATTTACCTAACCTAGATCAACCAAGGTTTGTAGTTTTTCCAATTTGTTGAGTCATCATTTTCCTCTCTTCCTGTCAATGCAAATTATGGTTTTTTAGATGTTTGTTCTTTAGGTAGCTTTGCTTTCTTTTTTTTTTTTGAACCCTTTAGGTAGCTACTTTTGGTTTTCCCTACACATTTCATTTTTTTCCTGAAGGGAATGGACTTGGCTATATCCAAACTGAATGGTGGAGGGTGGGTTCACATATTTCCTGAAGGTAGTCGCTCTCGAGATGGTGGGAAAACTATGGGATCGGCCAAAAGAGGCATTGGAAGGTACTTCACCATCTAATCTAATTGCATAAGCACTCTTGAACATTTTGTTTAGTGACCCTCTCTGACCGGATTACTTGCAATCATAGTATCATCTGCATTTGTCCGGGCTGTAAATATTCCCCTCTCGAATGGTTTCCTTGCAGTACCCTACTAGCTAATGCATAATTTGCCCATATATCAGTGGATATGAAGGGAGAATGTTCTATAATTGCTCTGTCATTTTCCCAGTATTATGATAGCTTCTCTTGTTGCAGAAAACTCATGTCAGTACCATCTAGTGAAAATATTTCAGTGTAGAAGTATATATTACTATGTGGGATCACTGTCTTTAGATGAAGTCTGTGAGCATCTATTTCAGCTACAATGATTGAGATGCCATGCTGAATAGATCTAGATCACACTGTATTTTGTTGTTCTATTTGTCTTTCCATAGAACTCTTCTACAAACACAACACAAGTCAACTGCATCACGATTTTAGTTGTAGGACTCTTCTGCTCATCATGACTTTATGTTAAATGGTATGTTTGTTTATGGTTTCTCGCTGAAGAGCATAAAGTGTCTCTGACGTTTTATGGATGCAGTCCTGGTGTCTACTGCTTTCCCTAGCTAGGACACTTGTGAGAGTTTGTTTAACCTGAGAATAATTCTCTTGCATTTCATCAAATATCAGTGATGCAACTGTTGTCATGCTAGACTTGGCAATGATTTTGTCCTAGTTTCAGGTCAATATGGAGTTTTGATGCCAAAATAGGACATTGCAGACACTGCATAAAGGCTGCGTTCGCAAAGTAATTGCATTTGCTTATAAATTTTGCAGGTTGGTATTGGATGCTGATAATACACCTATAGTTGTCCCTTTCGTGCATACTGGAATGCAAAACGTCATGCCCGTTGGAGCCAAATTTCCTAGGGTTGGTAAAACTGTAAGTTCTCCTTGTTTGCTTATCTACCTGCACGATTCTTGTTTTTGGGGTCTTTTTAAGACATTACGTTGCTCTATTGGCAAACGCGCAGGTGACTGTACTTGTTGGTGATCCCATTAGCTTTGATGATATAATCAGTGACGGAGCAGACAAGAACATGTCAAGAGGAAAACTCTATGATGCTGTTGCTACTAGAATTGGTGATCGACTCCAAAAGCTGAAGGTACAAGTTGAAACATTAGCGATTGAGCAAGCACTAGAATTGGAAAAATATCCGTCACGGGTGACTGAGCGAGCAGCTAGGCTCTTGCAAAAAATCGACTGGGAATCACTCGGGATTGGAAGCTACATGGGTCTTGATGACAACCCAGCAAAGCAGGAACCCAGTGTAGCTCAGCTATACCCACAAGAGAAGAGCCATGAGGAGCAGTGCTTTGGAGGAGCGGGCTACTCTGCTGGAGGCGGGTTCGTTTCAAGAATACGAGGCTACATGGACTCGACAGAATTAACAGTTTTTGGTGCTAGAGGTTTGTATACGAATCATAGAAGCAACGAGTATTTTGGTAGTTTGCGCGATGTTACGCCTTGGAAGGCATGGAGGTCGATGTATGGAAATGTTTACTTTCCTCCTAACTCAGGCTTCGCTGTTTAACGTTGTAAGTTGAGTTCCCCTCCGAATTCCACCAATTTTGTTTATTTGATGCCACTGAAAATCCACAATCCTGACTTATCTTCTTATCTGCTGCTATTTTGGCACACTGATTTTGGGGTGTTTGTATACATAAAGAATAACAAGTAGACTTCAATTACTAATTGCTAAGTATTATTCAGCGCCACAAGCACAAGTGTGGCCCAGAACCATCGTCCTTCATTAATCCTAAGTCTTGGGTACACCCCCTGGTGTACCGTACAATCGAGTTATATATTCATTTAAACTTTGACCCGCATCCTGATTTAACTCATATCCTGATCCAATTCCTATAAATAATACTCCCTCCATCCACGAAAGAACTTCCTATCTTTCTTTTTTGGGACGTCCACAAAAGAACTTCATATCTATTTTTGGATTATACCCCACCACTTATATTCCTTTTACTTTTCACTTTTCACAACTCCCAATATTAATTATAACACCTTTTCACCACTCTCAATACACTCAACTACCTTTTTATCCATTCTCAATATACTCAACAATATTTCTTCTTAAAACTCGTGCCACTCCCTCCTAGGAAGTTCTTTCATGGACGGAAAGAGTACTATTTTAGGTATGAGTTAACTCGGTTGTACGGTACACTCAGGTGTACCTAAGATTTTATGATATGTAAATAACTTAACAACTGCTGATATTGTATTTCCCAATTTACTCTTAAATATTGAATGGTCTTCATTTTATTTTATTTTATCTAATTTGTTTTTTTGTATAGCTTGGCTTGCAATGGCTGAGAAGGTTTTTAACACCTGAATGATTGAACTTATTCTTTTACTTTGACAAAAAAATAAGGGGTTATTGTTAAAAATATTCAAAGTTTGCCAATTTTTCAGTTTATATCATGTTTTTTTTTTTTTTGCCAAAAAATAGATGAATTTAAGATTGATTCTGAATCGTCCGATGATGGACAATTTCGCTCAAATCCAATCCAAATAATCCACTGATTAGGGGGTTTAAGTAAAACTACAGATCAATTATAGGGTAGAATAAAGTAATTTTGCCCAAATCCAATATGAATAACCCCACGATTTGCTATTTCTCATAGTGACGTCAGATTGAATTTAGGTAAATTTTTCGCCGTGGGATGATTAAGAATAAATCTTAAACTCATGTATTTTATGACTAAAAATAAAGGTCAAGATATAAATAAGAGAATTGGCAAACTTTAGGTATTTTCCGACAATAACTCCAAAAAATAAAGTAGTAATTTAATTCTTTTCTATTCTGCGTTATGGAGAAAATTACGACATGAACAATTCATTCATTTGAAAACAATTACAAATTCATTAAATAAAAAAATGAGACTCGAATAAATAGATAACATTATTAAAGGTGCTTAACGTAAATGTCATTTGTCAAAGGTGGCTTAAAAACTGAATAATTAGTTCAAACTGAGAGTGAACGCCATTTTTACCTAATCATTTGACTATTTTTGCATAGATAGATACTTTTGTTTTTAATAGCATAAATAATTTCATTGCCCTGTAAATTTGGCGATATATATATATACACATTGTGTGTGTGTGTGTCATTTGATTTCGAGGGAGAAATTTTACTCGGTACAAAATTCCAAAACCCTTTTGGGATCTCAGAAATGTCAGACGAGGAAGAGACGCAGCTCACTGATGAGCAGAAAATCGAGATCGCCAAATGGTTTCTCCTCAATTCTCCAGCCGGCGAAATCCAATACATCGCCAAAGGTAATCTCGGATGAATGCGCATGCATGTGTATAGAAGAATGAGTGTCGTACTTTTTGGTCGATTTCCAAATTTAATTATACTTGTTTCCCTGCAAAATGCTGCGCAGATATCAAGGCGGTTTTGCAGGATGAGACGCTGTATAGCACGGCGGCGGCAGAGGCATTTCCTCTTTACAACAAATCTCACATGATTTGCCTGGATTTTCCTGATAGAAGCGGTGAGGTAACGCCCATTGTGAGATAAATTTGCCCTAATTTTGTTGTCCGTGTGATTGATTATATGATTTTGCGAAGGAGGAAATTTCGTGGCCTAGTTCTTTTTACTTCTCTCATCATGCTCACTTGGTATATATTTTCCTGGAAATTGTTCAGACTCGATATATGCGCTTCATAAATGGCGAGGGTTTAATTGGACTCAACAAGAGACTGTAAACAGGCAGAAAATTGACTACACTGAACCCAATGAAGAGTTTTAGACATATTAGCTAAATCTCCCTCCAGATAACATTGTAGATGCCGACACTTTTGAGAATGAACAATGAATATTTCCCATCTCGTTGCTGCAAGATTTGTGACTTTCAGCTGTATAATTGCATAGAACTAGAATGGACATTGTGATTTTAATAGTTATTTTTGTATTATAAGACAGCTTTACATTTGTGCTTAGGTAGCTTGTATTCCTAAAATTTACTCTAAGCAGCATGGTTTGTGGTGTACAATGTTCGGAAACAGCGGCAGTTTAAACAGACAAGCTTCTCTAGCTTTTATACAGCTTTATGTGGAAACCAGAATTCTATTACTTTATCTATATAATTAATAGGACTTCGTGTCAAATGCACTTGAAACTATTATTCAGATATTTGTGGGTACTCATTTTCCCTTGTGTGAGTAGGCTCTAAGGTTATTGAGTCAGAAAGAGGACTTCCTTTTCACATTTTTATACTGTATTTGTCTTTTATGTTATCAGGTTATGGTTACACCATTTAACGAGATTGGTGAGAATGAGTATCTTGATCCTAGGACTGCTCAAGTTGCGATTGTTGACCATGTGAAACAGGTATGTTCAGTTGTTTATATAATGCATTTTCAGGACTTAGACTCATCCTTTTTTTTAAAGCGACTTAGACTCATCTTTAAATGTGCCAAATTATCACATCCTATTGTCAACATGATTAGGTCTGTCTGTCTGTCACTTCAGTTATTTGATGATGAGTGCCTTAAATACTGCCATCATGTTGAACGGGTGCATGGCATCATCTGATATTCTGGTGCATTTAACTTCAAATTTAGTTTAGCAGTCTAGTTCTAGATCAAAGAAACCCTCACCAGAGGAACCAAAAATTGTTCAGTGAAGTTGCTAGATTGACTATTTTTGGCTTACAGCAAATTTTTGACTGTTCAATGGAAGTTCTTAAGCTCAATTCATAAAGTTTTCTCGAGTAGATGATGATGATGATTTGTTTTGTTGTTGTGATTATGATCAAAAGTAACATTGTATGCTAAATCGCAACACCCGCGAACCAAACTAGAAGCTCACAATGAATATATTTCATGAATATCTTCCATACGTACAATTTGGCAGATAATAGGTTCCTACGGCTACTTTGATTGCATTACAGTCCATTGAAGATAATACATCTAGGTGGTATAGATTTTGGATTATGTTTGTATCTTCTTTTTATGTGAGTGATGCTAAGATTGCATTGACAACCATCTTCCTAATTCACATGTTTAATAATCACCATGATTCTTCATCTATTGAGCCTTTGTTTTCGGGAACTGGGGTTGGAAGGAATAGTGTTTTCATAACTGAACTTAGCTCAGCAAAGCATAAAGCACGCTACGACTTGTTTATTCATACTAATGAGTATGGTGTAAATGAGTCCCATCACAACTTTTTCTATTTTCACGTCATAGAATTCTGTGTTAATTCAGGTCTGTGGACGTGCTCGACCTGCAAACGATGAAGAGTTCCCGTCACCATATATTGAGGAATATCGGTATGCTTTGGTGTTTTTCCTGTTGCTAAATTTGGTTTTCTGGTTCAGAAATAAAAAGGCTATCGTGTAGCTCAGTCATCTAGCAGATGGTGAAACCTAAATCTGAACCTACTTAATTAGCTAGAAGTAGGATTCAAAATGATCTTTTATGGCATCACTTGTAGGAGCCTTGTTTTACTGACGTTTGTTGTGCAGGTATTCCTTGGATGTAGAAGTTACAAAGTATGTTAGTGAAGCGTACCCGAAAGGAATCTGTTCTGTTTATTGTGTTAACGGGAAAGATGTTGAAGAACCAGGCATGGATTTTGAGCTTGTTGTGGTAATTTCCGCTGCTAGACTGAGCCCCCAGAATTTCTGGTAAGTTCAGTTCTCAGTACTGCAATGTACTCATATATGGTGCATTCCTATTTCTTATTCTTGCAGCTACTTGTAATATGTTGCATCTTTTTTGTTAACTATAATTGAAATTAGTTCTCCATTCTCTTTGTATTGAAAGTTACAAAGATTTAAACTGATAAACATATCACTAGTTTTTACAAGGGGTTCAGGAATCTACTGAACATTACTAACACAACCCGTTTCATATGATGGGAGTTGCTGGTCTATTGGGGGCTGCTTCGCTGTGCGCCATTCATGGTCAAATTTTCAAATTCTAAGTGTCCAATAAAATTTTGGTACAACTTTGTAAAACTACTTCAGGTGGTTGGAGTCTTCTCGTTTTCGGACTCATTGAAAGACACTACGATGTGGTAGCACTTATTGTGTTTTTGATTTAGTTGAATCACCTTGCAATTTAAAAATTTTTCTTCATGCTGGATACATTAAGAGCTTTCAACTGAGGATGTAGTTTTGCGCTTTCTTTTTGCTGAGACAAACATGTTTCGTGTATTAGTGCAGTGGGTGTACGGAGCTCAGTGATATAATTATAGCAGGCAACTAATAAATTAAATCTTTTTGAGCTCATCTATGGTTTTTCTGCCTCAGCAAGTTCTAGACGTGCTTGGATGAGGCATAGACTTACAGCACGTTTCATGCTTTATTATGGAGAGATAGTGGAAAATGATTACTGTCAAAAGTCATTTTGATGAGCGGAGATATTCTGCGTAATTCCATGTACTTTATACTCCCTCTGTCCACTAAAAAGGTACCCAGTTTGCCATTTGTGTCCGTCCATGAAAAATGTACCCATTCTATTTTTGGTAAGTTTTACCACTCACAATAAAGTGGGACCCTTATTCCACTCACAACACACTCAACCATTTTATTAAAACTCGTGCCATTTTGAACTGGGTACTTTTTTGGTGGACGGAGGGAGTAATATCTGAGTCAAAGAAGATATTGGAGATGTATCTTCTGAATAATGTTCTGTTCTGGCCATTAATTTTAAGTTCTAATCTTATCTGGACAATCGTGACAACTTCTGAAATCTAGCCGCTGGAACTAATTCACAAAATAACTGCTCATATTATTACAGACTTTTAACAAGAAAAAGTTAGGAACATAGTGGTACATGGGTAATGGGGAGAAATCCACTTACTAATTGAACATTTGCATGTCAGCTTGTTTGTTTGTTTGGTATTATATTTATAGTATGACTAGATATGCTGTATGCGACGGAAGATTCCTCCCTGGAAAAGTCATCCTACGGAGACACGATCCTTATAAGATCTCGATTCTTGCTTGTCTTTCTTCTTACACTTCCATTGGTTTGTCTAGCAATGGAAGTTGGCGGTCAATATGGAATTTGGAATTCAAGGATGAGGCACAATTTGTGGAAGTTAGAGGTAAACTTCAGGTAGTCTTCCATTCCTTTATGTAATTAGATTTTGTAGGAATTCATAGATTATCTTCCGATTGTTGTCATGCTTTTGTGTCAAAGGGGAAAATAAAGAAATATGGAGAAACATGAATTTTTTATTTTATGTAGGTTGGCGCCCACTACTTTGAGGAGGGAAATGTCCAGTTAGATGCAAAGCATGAGTGCAAAGATTCCACTATGTTTATGGTAATGCTTGAAATGGAATATGCAGTAATATTCTCTGTTCATGAATCATGGGTGGTCATGTTACTGGCAGCTTAGATTGGACATTGGTAATTTGGTACCTGTACATTTTAGTCCATCTTCGGGAAGTTGGTTTATGTTTGCTGTGATAATGATCTAGCTAGGCATATATTCTAGTCTAAGAAATTAATGCAACTCATTAACTCAAGAATTTGGATATTTTATTTTTTTGAGTTGTTTCATTCTGTCCGCCTTATCATGAGGGCACCATTGAGCTTTTTGCAGATTTAATTCAAGGGTATCCAAATTTCTTGATATTACTTGTGATTTCTTACAAAGCATTGGTGGAATATTCTATAAATACATTCTTGAAAGAGATACAAATTTTAGTTAGGGCATCATGTTTGGTATCTATTTTTAGTCTCTTCATGGCTCCTCCATATCAGGAGAGGATTTTGAGAATGTCGATACTAAATTTGTTAGCTGCAGATTAGGAGAAAAAACCATGATGTTAAAGAGATATCATTTGGTTAGGTTTGCAGAATATAACAGAATGTTGATGATATGTGTTGATTTCTTCAGTCACCTGAAGACTGTGCACATTCTGTGACCACCATTATTCGCCACCACGAGACGGAGTATCTAGATTCTCTTCAGGTTTTCACTTCTTTTCCTTTTGTCTAGTATCTTTATTGTCTAAAATTTCTTTTTACTAAATCTATTGTATTGGCAGACATCATATTCAAATTTGCCTGACGCCACCTTCAAGGTACTCTCTTGGATATCTTCCAAACAGTTAGCCTTTGAGCAATTCCTTATTATTGACAAATGTAAATGAAGTTGTTTAATTCCATGAGCCATTTTTTCTTCATGTCATGCTTCCTGAAGTCGACCTGTAGCTTGTGACGAACTCATTCCCTGCTCCCGTCATTCCATTTTAGGCTGCTTTTCGTTGTTGTTGTGTTAGTTTTCCACTTATTAGATGTTCTACGTACACATGTTTTTCCTTGCAAATTCACAGTCAAATAGATGATGCCATCTCAAACTGTCGGTTTTAGCTTCAAATTGTTTGAATCCCGAGTGATTTCTGAGAAAGTTGAGATGCTTTTGTGTCTGCGTTCTAGGACCTCCGGAGGAAGCTTCCTGTTACACGGACCTTATTCCCATGGCATAACACCACACAGTTCAGCCTCAAAAGAGATATCCAAAAGAGCTTGGGAGTGGAAAAGAAGAAGTAAATGGTTGTTCAAGGTTGAATGTTGTATACTGTAGTATTTTCCAAATTCGCCAACGATGATTTTGTTTCCGTTTCTGTATTGTATCCCCACACCTCACTCTCATTTTTGTTTGGGGCGCCGCAGTTTATATGCCAATTGGCTTGAAATTCTCTAAAAACATATCATCTGTGTATACCTTAGGGATGTAAAGTATTCATATGTTTTGTTTCCCGTTGATCTTTGTTGTGTTTGGGTTGAAAGATTGATATGGATTTTATGCAACCATATTTTTAGATTTTTGCAGTTGCTGAACGAATTGTTTGTTGCAAACAAAACCTAGTTTTGTTAAAGGAACCAAAGTTAAAGAATCTAAGCATCCAATAGTATATAAATATTCCATCTCGAAGAGAAATAATTATAGTTGATCACATCAAACAATCGCGATTGCTGTTTAGAGGACCTTGATGAAATTAACCTCTTTTCTCATACCCTCATTGTTAGCAACATCTTATCACTTGCTATTATCCAACTCGAAGACTGATGCATTTAATTAAAATTGCATCACAGCAGTTGTAATTTGGAGGAAGCTGAAAACACGATGGGCTATAGGCTATTAATTGATAAATTATAATTATATATAACTATTATTTTAAATAAGTGGCTATAGTGAATAAAACGGGAACTAATCGGCTTAAAAAATCTGATAGCCCATGCATCTTTTTATTGGGCTGACATGCATCGTTTTTGTTAACTAAAATTGAAATTAATTCTCCAGTTAGAAAGAAATAAACTAAGAGCCATGTTATATGCTAGTTGCATTTGGGCTGAAAGATTGATAAGGATTTTAAAATGCTGAATTCAAATGCAACCATATTTTTGGAATTTGCAGTTGCACAACGAATTGTTAAAACCTTTTTGTTGCGCACCTAATTTTGTATAATTAAGGGTCACAAGTGGAGCAATTTTTATTCACAAACTCACACCTCACGCAACGCTAGGAAACAATAAAATTTCTGTTTTGTTAGTCTCACAATCAAAGCAACGCAACTGATTACAACATTTAAAATTGGAATTGTTGTTATCGTGTTTTGTTCTTAATTTTTGGCTTGAATCATGGTTTAAATATGGAATTTCAGCCAGATGCATGACACAAGATATAGCTAATAGTAAACTTTGATTATCAACTAAAACAGCACAACTCAAAAAATCCAACAAAATCATTAAAACTTAAAAATAGAACTACGTAGTTAAACCCAAATTAAACTGATCTAGCCTAATATTAACTATGAATATAATCAAAACATGAACTTCTGCTTCATCAGCTAGCACTTGACCTCCTTCAAGCCATAACCCAAATACAGAAAAGTCGGATCAGTCGCGCCTTCCTTGTAGTATGCAAACACCATTGTCCCGTCATCGTGCATGCTTTCCCCAACAAAGCTGCAATGAAACAAAATATTATATGCTTATATGGTTTGTGTTCACTGCAGAAAAACATTGCAGAATTGTAGCTACTATAGCTAAAGGAAAAGCTGAATCTACTTACAATTGAAAGTCCTTTAGCTTTGAGACAAGGTATTTTGTAGCTCCTTCAATGCCCTTCTTGAACTGCTCTTGTTTCTCAGGTTCAAGCTTCGGGGTCAAGTTCTTGATATACTTCTTCACGTATGCTATGAACTGTTTTTTGTCGAAAGGAGGCTGCTCTTGAAGCCGGAAAGTGTCTACAATGTCCACAACCTTGACAGCTTGATCATCAACACCTTCGTCTTCGTCACCACCTTCAGCAGAAGGGTTCGCCCCAATATCGACGTTAACGGCCCCTTGAATGACCCACTACACATACCAAACAAAACCTCTCTTAGATTTCTCACTAATCACACAAAATTCATTTATAGTATGGGTGTATTATATGATCATTAATTTATACTATACCTTCCCTTCTACTTCCCACAGCATCCCATTCTCTATTTCCTTATACGGGAATGAGTCAGAGAGAAGCTCATCGCCTGCAATATTAATTTAGCAGCGTTAGCTAATAACCAAACTAATCAGATCATGAATCAACTTCCATTGCTTAGGAAACCTTTCAAACCAGATTAATTTGCTCAACACTTTTTGCAACATATTACAATTGTGATATAATAACATCATCTTTAATTCAAACAACTTCAAACTTAAAACACAAATGTCCAATTTTTTTATTTAAATAAAAACATAAAATTACCAAATATGTGTTTCATATTTTAATTATTACATACACTCAACAAGAGCCAGCCCGTTTCAATGATTAAGCCCATTTTCAATGTAATCTTGAAATTCCCTCACTGATCAAACTACCCCAACAACAAAGCATCACTAACTCATCACGAATAAAGATTCAATCTTGAGGCAGAAACGAAGCCCATCACAAAGTTAAGCACGCGCAATTGATGAAATAAAAGGCAATGAAGAAATCCCATGATTCAATCTTTAGAAAGGTGATGAGAAAAATACCTGAGAGAAGATCCTGATAAACCAACATGTTTCCTCTTTTATTATCCCAACAAAAGAGTCGAAAATTCTTTAAGGAAGCGAGAGGAAATCTAGGCAGTGAGAGAAGTATGAGATTGATGAAGTAAATAATGGTTGGGGCCGCGAGATTATATAGCAGAGAACTTAATCGTTTCCGAGTTGTGTTTTGTTTAGCAGACTTAGTTTGACTAGGATTTGACTTGCAATAATTATCCCACTTTTATTTGGATTGTTTCTAAGTATTTGATTATGATTTCCCTTTTTCTTATCTAATTCTTGCACGTTTAGAATTGTTTGTCCTTAAAAGGTAGGGTTATTATTATTTTTTTCGGATTTATTCAGATTTTGTTATTGCTATCTCTCGTGATTTTGGCAACTTACCATACGAATTTGATATCGTGGAAATTTATAATTGAAAACCAAATATGGCTCTTTAATTGAATAATGTATTTGTTAGTTTCTTGGTTGTTTACTTTGTTAGTTGGATAATTAAGTTAAGGACCTTGCTATTTGGATCAATTTGATCCGGATCAAATTTAAAAATTAATTAAAATTAAATATAAAAGACATTTTTATGAGTGAATTTTTAAAATGGCCACTTTCATATTATAAAGATAAAAAATATCCACTGTTACCAAAATACCCTTCACATTAAAAATTAAAAAAATGTCCACTTTACATCTCCCCTTTAAAAAATCCCGCAATTCACAACCAGTGTGAATTCACAACCAAATGAATTCACACTGGTTGTGAATTGAGAATTCACAACCAGAATTTTTTGTTTGTGAATTCACAACTAGTCGAATTCACAGTCAAAATTTAATTGACAACCAGTCGAATTCACAACCAAAATTTAATTCACAACTAGAATTTTTTGGTTGTGAATTCACAACAAACGAATTCACAACCAAAATTTAATTCACAACCAGATTTATGTTGGTTGTGAATTCACAATCAGTCGAATTCAACCTGAATTTAATTCACAACTAGAATTTATTTTGGTTGTGAATTCAAGTAGTTGTGAATTTGAGTTTTTAAAGTTTGAATTCACAATTCACAACTAAACTGAAACACTAAATTCACAACTGAACTGAACTGAAACATTAAATTCACAACTAAACTGAAACCCTAAACCCTAAACCTAAACCCTAGTTGTGAATTGTTACGATTGTGAATTCACAACTGAACTGAAACACTAAATCCACAACTGAACTGAACTGAACTGAAACTAAATTGAACTAAAACATTAAATTCACAACTAAACTGAAACCCTAAACCTAAACCCTAGTTGTGAATTGTTACGATTATGAATTCACAACTGAACTGAACTGAACTGAATTGAACTGAAACATTAAATTCACAACTGAACTGAAACCCTAAACCCTAAACCCTAGTTGTGAATTCACAACTGAACTGAAACTGAAACTGAACTGAACCCTAAACCCTAAAAACTAAACCCTAAACTCTAAAACCTAAACCCTAAACCCTAAACCCAATCTAAACCCTAAACCTAAACCCTAGTTGTGAATTGTTACGATTGTGAATTCACAACTGAACTGAAACACTAAACCCTAAACCTAAACCCTAGTTGTGAATTCACAACTGAACTGAAACTGAACTAAACTGAACTGAACCCTAAACCCTAAAAACTAAACCCTAAACCCTAAAACCTAAACCCTAAACCCAATCTAAACTCTAAACCCTAGTTGTGAATTGTTACGATTGTGAATTCACAACTGAATTGAAATGAAACACTAAACCCTAAACCTAAACCTAAACCCTAGTTGTGAATTCACAACTGAACTGAAACTGAACTGAACCCTAAACCCTAAAAACTAAACCCTAAACCCTAAACCCTAAACCCAATCTAAACCCTAAACAGTCGAATTCACAACAAGAATTTTTTGGTTGTGTATTTACAACCAAAATTTAATACATAGCAAGAATTTTTTTAGTTGGGAATTCACAACCAGTAAAATTCACAATCAGAATTTAATTCACAACTAGAATTTATTTTGGTTGTGAATTCAAATAGTTGTGAATTTGAGTTTTTAAAGTTTGGATTCACAACTAAAACTAGAATTTATTTTGGTTGTGAATTCATAGATCTCGTTGTGAATTCAAGAATATTAAATTGTGAATTCATCGAGTTGGTTGTGAATTCATAGATCTGAGCGTGAATTCAAGAATATTATGTTGTGAATTCATAAATTTGGTTGTGAATTCAAGAACATTAATCAATTATCCAAAATATGTTTCTCTTTCAATCGATCAAATCTCTTTAATAAAATCCACAAATCATCGCTAAAAAAATATTATTCATTTTATTTCTTACAATAACTAAAAGTTTTCATTTCAACCAAGCACATGTAATATAAATTTCCAATCACCAACACAAGAAAAAAAAATTGAATCTCTGCTGCTGCCATGGATTCATCGAGTGGAATATCGTCGAATTCATCGGGGCTGCAGACTCGGCATCGAAGGAGGATATGCAGCAGACGATGGATTTGAGGAAGAGGAAGTGGATTTGTTGATGTCCTCGATGCCGATTATGCCCTGGAGGAAGTAGAGAGCGGGGCGAAGCTGCTGCTCCACGCTGCAGGCGAGGAGGCGGAGGTCGGCGGCGTCCACGCGGGCCTCGCGGAGGAGGAAGCTGGAAGACAACAGCCGCTGACTCTCCAGATCTGGAGCAAGATGTCGAAGACAACACCCCACCCACCGTCGTCCGACCCCACGCCACCCACCGCCGTCCGACCCCATCCTCTATCGCCTGCGCCAGATCTGCCGTTCAGTGGGCAGCTCACGGCCGCGCCATATCTGCCCAGCCACCATTGTCGAGCTCCAAAATGTCCAGATCTGTCGATCATTGTCGACGAGATCTCGTTGTTGTTGGCGAAGCTCTCCAAGTCAGAATTGAGAGAGAGAGAGATAGAAAGAGGCGCCGCGGTGGTGGTTGCTGTGCGGCGCTGCGGAGATTGAGTGACGGCGGAGCGGCGGGGGTGAAGCAGGAGATGGCAGAGGTGACGAGGTGGCTGATTTTCGACGCCGAGAGAGAGATGGAGCAGATCTCGACTCGCTGAGCGGAGGAGCTTCTGGTGGCGCGGATTTCCGACGCCGAGAGAGATGGTGGAGGCGGCGGCGGCGGAGGATGCTACGAGGGAGAGGTGGTGGCGGTAGTGAGATAGAGAGAGAGTGACGTGAAGGTGAAGAGAGAGAGAGGAGAGAGGGATAGAAGTGAGTGGATATTTTTTATTATTTTAAAGTGAGGGTTATTTCCGTCTTTTCAATCAAAAAGTGGACAGTTTTTATTATTTTTATCTTAGTGGACAATTTTTATCTTTACAATATGAAAGTGGATAGTTTTATATATTTACTCCATTTTTATCCTTTATGTATTTTTCATTTTATAATTTTAATATATTAATTAAATATGTATATATATTATTGGGAACATTAATTTCATTAAATAACTTTGTATTTTCAATGAGAAGTTTGACTAGCTTATAATGTATTTTGTGAACACACATGGATCTATTTATTTTGATGATATGCATGAATCTATTATTATTTTTGTGTGTTAATTAACATGCTTTACTTTAATTTATTTTAAAGCTACGAATTAACATACAGTTTCAATTGGAATAGTTGCAAATCCGAAGTTTTATTTTTAAATACAAGTGACTCTCTCCATGCCATACTATTGCCATATTTTTTTTTATTAGTTTTGTATTTTTTTAATATCGTAACTTGACGAAAATAAACTATACTTTATTAAATATAATTTATAATTCTTAATGTTTATTAATTATAGACAAAGAAGTCAATATTTTGTAAAAGGCGGAGGGTTCAAGATTTCGTACATTATCCTTGCATATGTATACATTTTTTAAAATTTTAAAAACACATGCACACATGAGTGGATCCATTGATTTTAAGATTGGATGAGAAGCGTCTTATCAATTGAACTGCATTTCATTATCATTTATATACAATTTTTTTTTAAAGAACAAATATATATATTGTCTTACTTTTATATTTTTTATTTATGTAATTTGTCGAAAATATATTTTATTTAAAAATAATTAATTTCTAAATTTCTAAATTTTTTAAACATCGAATCAAGCGTCAAAATTTTTGTAGTAGCACAGCCGTTCTTGAATATATAAACGAATTTTTGAATTTCACAACAGAAGAACATATTACTCGATCAACAATTGGAGTAAGACAAGTATGTATGTATATATATATATATATATATATATATATATATATATATATATATATATATATGGGAAGGCTAAAATAAGAACGCTTCTTAAGATATAAATTAGGAACCATTTTCAGCCCTTAGATCATCAAGATCTACGGTTGATTCATCACCTTGTTGGATAAATTCATGGTCCTGAGTTCGAATCCCAAAGGTAGCAAAAAATTATTTTTCGCAATTCATGCCTTTATACAGTTTATTCATGCGTGTTATACATAAAATTCATGCATTTTTGTTGGTTCGTAATTATTAAAATAAGGGTGGTTTATTGAATAACCGCCCCCTATATATGTATATACATGTATGTATATACAAGATTATATATATATATATATATATATATATATATATAAATGGTGTATACTTTTAAACTTTTTTTTTTCGTGGATAAATTTATTAATTACATATAGATAGTCATCTTCCAAATATATTCACCAAATAACTAATCAAATATAGTAAAAATATTCTATGATTGAGAGTGAATAAATTATAATTGGCACTTAACAATTATACTTAAAATCGTCTAAAAAATACAATTATGCTTAAAATTAATAAACTCAAAATCTTCATAATTATTCATAATTTCTTTGGAGATTACAATAGGCTCAATCTCACACAAATTTTTTCTCATATTAAAAAAAGTTTTACTTATATAAAATATTCAAATGTTATTAAGTATGTGATATACATATATATATATACATATACATATACATATACACACCCACATGATGATGCTTTAGTTTTCTCTGCAGATGTGGCGAATTGCACTGTGCACCGCATATTTGTAGATTCAGGCAGCGCTGTGAATATAATTTACAAATACTATTTGACAGCCATGGCCCTAGACGCCACCCTGAAGCCGCCAGGCAACCCATTGTATGGCTTTACGGGAGAATCTATTCTACCGCTAGGATCTTTGGAGCTGCCGATGACGTGGGGAAGAGAAGGGGCTTCGCGAACTCGTATCCTTAAATTTTTGGTGGTGGACTTTCCGAAACCAAGTTATAATATCATCATTGGGCGGCCAGCGCTGAATGCCTTTCATGCCGTGATCTCCATGTACCATCTGAAGATGAAGTTCCCGCTTGAAAATGGTCGGATTGGGGAAGTGGTCGGGAATCAGATTACATCAAAAGAGTGCTTTGTCAAAAGCTTAACGGCCCAGGCTGGGTCTAAAAGAATGCAAAGTTTGCAAGGAGGGCCAGCGGAGAAGATTGCCAGAGCTGGAGGTAGCTTGGGGAACACAACCGAACAAGCTGAGATAGAGGAAATCGGGAGGTCCCCCGAAAAGCAACCAATGATTTCGACTGACGACAGATGTATGTTAGTGGAGTTATTCCCGGGAAAGATAGGTTTCACCACTCGGGTGGGAACTGAGATGTCTCCAGCACTGGATAAGAAAGTGATAGAATACTTACGTCGCAACGCCGACGTGTTTGCTTTCACCACAACGGATCTACAAGGGATTGACCGAACCCTAGCGGAGCATCGCTTGAACGTCGACCCAGCAAATGAGCCGGTTATTTAAAAAATGAGGCATTTTAGGCCAGAAAAGGATGCAGCAATCAGGGAACTTAAATACAGTGCAATACCCTGTTTGGCTGTCAAATGCAGTGATGGTTGAGAAGAAAGAAAAATAGTGGAGAATGTGTGTGGACTACAGAGACTTAAATACCGCTTGCCCAAAGGATTATTACCCTTTGCCCCGTATCGATCAGTTAGTCGACTCAACTGCCAGGTGCGAGTTGTTACCCATGATGGACGCTTTTCAGGGCTATCACCAAATCAGCATGCACCCATAAGACATAGCAAACACGGCCTTCGGGGTGTGTTGCGGGGTTTTCGGATTTGCTAGAATGCCATTTGGGCTTAAGAACGCCAGAGCTACGTATTAACGCATGATGGATACAATTTTCCAAAATTAAATCGGGCGAATCATGTCAGTATATGTTGATGATATGATGGTGCAAAGAAGGACTGCCACTTCACACCCGTCAGACCTGGAAGAGGTGTTCAGGGTTATCCGACAGCACAGACTGATGCTGAATCCGAATAAATGTACGTTTGGGGTCAGAAAGGAAAAATTCTTGGGCTATCGGGTGACCCCGCAGGGCATCGAGGTAAACAAGGATAAAGTACAGGCTATCATGAACATGACACCGCCCAGGAACATCAAAGAGGTGCAGACGTTAAATGGGAGACTCACGGCACTTGGGTGATTTATCTCTCGATTGGCCGATCGGAGCTTACCTTTTTTCAAAATCCTACGGAAGGGAACAAAATTTGAATGGACTAAAAATTGTCAACAAGCGTTTGATCAGTTGAAAAAAATATCTAGCGGAGCTTCCAATGCTTACCAAGCCGAGAGATGGAGAAATTTTATATCTATACATAGCAGTGGGGACGGAATCCTTGGGATCGGTCTTTATCAGGGAAGAACGGGGGCAACAAATGCTAATTTATTTTGTCTGTAAGATGTTATAGGGGGCAGAACTGAATTACTCCGAGATTGAACGGGCATCGTTGATCGTATTGGTCACGACTCGAAGATTAAGACCATACTTTTTGGCGCACAAGGTCATCGTGTGTATGTCACTGCCATTCAAGCAAACTTTGGGGCGACCGGATTTGTCGTGAAGAATGGTGAAGTGGGCAATCGAGCTGAGCGAGTATTACGTGGACTTCGAACCACGAACCGCAATCAAAGCACAAGCTTTAGCAGATTTCATACAAGAGACTACCAGAGCTGAAAAGTAGAAGCCCTGGAGGGCATTTGTCGATGGGTCTGTCACTAAGGAGGGCTGCGGTGTGGGCATTTATATTCACTCCCCCACGGACGATGATTTACAGTTTGCTTTTAAGTATGAGCAGCGTTTGTCTAATAACGAAGCCGAGTATGAAGCTGTGGTCAAAGCTCTGAAGATCTTGTCAGAGCTGGGAGCTGAATCTGTGCATCTGAAATCTGATTCACAACTAGTAGTGCAACAATTATTGGGTGAATACGACATCAGGAAAAGCCGAATGACAACATACCTTGTCAGGGCTAGGGAATTGATGTCTAAATTCCACGACTGCCTCATTGAACAAATACCGCAGGAACAAAATAACAGAGCTAACCTACTGGCACGGATGGCTAGCGCGGTCGAACATAGTTGGAAAGATTCTGTAACCTTGCTTTTTGAGCCTAGTGCAAAGGGCAAACATGGTGTCTTAAGCGTTGACATAAAGGAGGATTGACGAACACCCATTATCCACTTCTTACGAACAGGGGAACGGCTTGACCCAGTTATTTCTCAGCGCTGCCTTTATGGCAGATATTGTATTATCAACGATCAATTGTATAAAAGGTCCTTCACTCATCCATTATTGAAATGTTTGTCTCTCGAGGAAGCCCAATTCGCTGTCAGGGAAATTCATCAGGGTTGCTGCGGGAACCACGCTGGGTATAAAGATTTGATGAGAAAAATAGTCAGGGTTGGGTTTTATTAGCCTACAATGGTGGAGGACGCAAAACAATTTGTCAAGAAATGTGAGGTTTGTCAAAAATACGCCCCGCGCATCAATGTCCCGGGGGAAACCATGGGAACAATGTATGCCACTTACCCTTTTGATAAGTGGGGAATCGATATTGTGGGGAAGCTTTCTACAGAGGAAAGTGCTTCCCCATAGTGACAGTTGATTACTTCTCTAAGTGGGTAAAGGCGGAAGCAGTGACAAAGATCGATGAATGTACCATTGAGAGGTTCTTGTGGCGCAACATTTGCTGCAGATATGGGTCACCTAGAGTGTTCGTCTCTGATAATGGGACACAGTTCATAGGGAAATGGATTGAGGAATTTTGTCATAGGATGGATATTGTACAGCGCTTCGTATTTGTAGCCCATCCACAGGCTAATGGTCAAGTAGAACTTACCAATCGCACAATATGTGAAGGGCTGAAAAAACGACTGGAAAAGAGTAAGGGCAGATGGGCGGAAGAGCTGGACGGGATCCTGTGGGCTCATCGTACCAGTCCAAAGACAGCTACAAGGGAGGCACCATTTAAGCTAGTGTATGGTTTCAACGTTGTAATACCAGCAGAGGTACGCCTGGCATCACATAGGGTCTTGCATTATGACCCCATACAAAATGACGAGCTTCAGCATTTGAATCTGAATTTTATAGAGCTGAGTAGAGACGCGGCCATTCTCAGGGCTGCAAAGTATAAGAGTATCATCAAGGCAGGGTTCGACAAGAAAGTGGCAGTCAGGGAATTTAACAAGGGAGACCTGGTATTAAAACGGACAGACGCTCTACATCCAGCTAAGAAGTTTGATCTTAATTGGGAAGACCCTTTTGTGGTAACAGAGGTACTAGGCGGTGGAGCATATCATCTATCGGACAGCGAAGGGAGGCCTCTCACTCGGCCTTGGAACATCAATACTTTAAAGAAATTCTATGCTTGAAAGGCTCACAACTTGAATATATCATTGTAAACCAAATACTATTTTTCCCCATAGGGGTTTTAATGAGGTTTGGGACCAAGTTTCTTTAATAAAATGAGATTTTTGATTTTAGGGTAATTACCCATGTGTGACAGCATTTCTCATTTATACTGCATTACTTATCTTTAACTAATCAAGAACTGCAGAGCTGAAAAACAATCGTGCTTGACTTCTAAAGTACGCGTACGACACTGGGGGGGAGGGAGAGGAGTAGGGGTGTATACCCCATATATGCCCACTACACTGTGATACATATCCTATTTGTTAGGGATAAAAAATTTAAAATCTTAGAATGCCGCTTAAGTTCGAGCTCCCAGAGTTGGTTTAGCGTGGACAGATGCCTACACCGGATCCCAATGCTGGTGGTAGCGCGAGCACCTAGGACCTAGAAGTCGCCTAAGCGCGAGATCTCGGAGCTGCCTTAGCGCGAGCATTAAGTGGGAAAAAATTTTAGAATGTCGCCTAAGTTCGAGCTCCTAGAGCTGGCTTAGCGTGGCCAGCTGCCTACACCAGATCCCAATGCTGGTGGTAGCGCAAACATTTAGGACCTAGAAGTCACCTAAGCGCGAGCTCCCAGAGCTGGCTTAGCACGGGCATTAAGTGGGTTAAAAGTTTTTCAAGTGTTGCCTAAGTTCGAGCTCCCAGAGCTGGCTTAGCGCGGGCAGCTGCCTACACCGGATCCCAAAGCTGGTAGTAGCGCGAGCGCATAGAACCTAGAAGTCGCCTAAGCGCGAGTTCTCAGAGCTGCCTTAACGCTAGCATTAAGTCGGTTAAAATTTTTTCAAGTGCTGCCTAAGTTCAAGCTCCCAGAGTTGGCTTAGCGCGGGCAGCTGCCTACACCGGATCCTAATGCTGGTAGTAGCACGAGCGCATAGAACCTAGAAGTCGCCCAAGCGCGGGCTCGCAGAGTTGCCTTAGCGCGGGCATAAAAAGGGTTAAAATGGTAATGTTGCCTAAGTCTGAGCTCTCATAGCTGGTTTAACGCGGGTGTCAAGAGGGTCAGAATTTTAAATATCGCATAAATCTAAGCTCTCAAAGCTGGTCTAGCATGAGCACTCGTTCAAAATGGAAAAATGATAAAAACAGAGAGAGGTGAAATTAACCCATCACCAGCAACATGTTTATCGAAGTAACAAATCAAGAACAACAACAGGGCTAAGTGATTTATATTAAATGACAAGTTTTATACACATACGAAAGCAAAAGCCATTTACAAACACAAGTATATTCAACTCTATTTAAGGAGAATGAACTTCAGGTTGTGAGAGAGCCGGAGCGAGAGCAGGGACAGAGCCGGTGTCGCAGCCCGCCCTAACTAGGGATAGTTAGGCCGAGTGATCCACGACTAGGGATGGGGTTAAAGAAGAAGGGGAAGAAAGGGGCGTCATTTATAACCGTAAAACTTACTCATTTTAATAAAACTCGTCGTTATTACTCATTAATGCTCAATTGAAAACATTACTCAAGGAAGACATAAAACTTAATTAATATCAATAATCAAGTTAATACATCAACAAAACATCCTCTTAAACTTAAAGTACGACATACAGTACTAAAAGTATTCTGCAGCGGAAAAGTAGCTAGACATATGTATGAAGACATATTCTAGTCAGGTTACATATTTATTAACAACCCTGTGACTCCGCTCAATGCAGCACCATCATCACACCGGCTCAACCTGCACATTTTTGAAAAAGATATGCAGGGCTGAGTACAAAAGTACTCAGTGAACACATGCCAAACATCTCATGCATATAACATCATACATATTGTCATTGCCATTTCATATGCAAAACATAAGGGATTTATCTAAAAGGCCTTATGTTCGCTAAACTCATTTTCATTTCTCAAAGTTGTCTGCGCAGACTTTCTCATCAAGTAAGTATTGAAGGAATATTAAACTGAATTAACGTTCCGCTTTGCCCGATGATCGTTTCTTGGATTATTATCAATTTATCATACAACGATTAATCCTAACATGCTCCTATGAATTTAACAGCTGCACGTTGGAGTTCAGAAATACCTGAAGAATTCAGAAGAATTCGTCAATCTGTCGCTGAACAGGTCAGCCAACTTCAACGCTCCGTTTGACCCCTCAAACGACCTCCAATCGTATTTTGTGCCGAAATACGACTTCTTCATCTTCGAAAGAGCTTTCCGTGGCCGCCTGATTCGTCTAAATTGGAGTTTTGTGGAGGAAGTTATGGCCATTTTACGGAGACTGCCAGAACTTGGTTTCCTGCGAAAATCTGACTCCAGCTCTGATCTTCTCGACTGTATCCCGCTCAATTCCCAACGTTGGATGGACAACGAGCTATGGAAATTCCCAAGACAGAATGACCACTCACGATTTCCTGCGCCCCGCTCTGCTCTCAAAAACCCTAATTTTTATCAGTGTATTTTCCTGAGAGCTGACAGCTGTATTTAATAATACAGAAAAGAGGAGGAGGCGCCACTTTACATGTGAGGGCCGAAAATTCTGTCTTCTTGGGCTAGGAGACATTGGGCCAGCCCAGGGACCAGATACAAGGAATAAAGATGGGCCTCAAATAAATTAATTTATCCATGGTCAGCCCAGACCATAATTAATTTATAAATATCAGTTCATTCCACTAGAGAACCGATACTGACTTACCCCTTTATTGCCGGTGATGAGTCGGGGCTTGTATTTAGACTTATTAAATCTCCGTATTTAAAATATCCGACATCCATTAATTAATTAGAGCTCTGACAGCTTAAATTAATTAATCTCTTAATAATTCCTTAAGCAGTACCACTCAAACTTTATTATTACGCCTGAACTTAATCAACCTGCAGGGTTTAGCGTAATAAACCTTATTGAGCTCCTTAAGGGGATGTCATTATCCTATACCGGATACGGGTACTAATACAGATAATCAAATATCATATATTAACCGCTATCACCCAAGATACAGAGTACTCGAGTTAGTATATAACCTTCACCCATAGTAAGTCAAAGTGATATACGAGTTAACATATATATCTGAATACTTATTAGTATTAAGATTTATAAGTCACCGAGATCTTGATTCTTCACTTAAGTCAGATAGAAGAATACATCTCAAACTGTGGTCCTATCAATACGTAATGACGTACCAGTATAGACAAGTAGCCAAGACAAACTACTTCCATCTATACTGCAGCCTAAACCAATAACTTGTCCTAGAGTTATTTCGGCTGTGATAATATTATATCTCTTAAGGTTATTCCAATTATATGGTCTTCTGTGATCTACAACACACCATATAATCTACTTATATAGAGATAAAGAACATACATATGCAATCATGAACACAATCAGATAGGAGATTAGATAGTGAACTTAGGAAACATTGTATACAAGCATAAAACGTTCTTGCTTTCAGTATACAAATCCAACAATCTCCCACTTGTACTAAAGCAAACTTTTAGTATACAATGCGTCTATTTACCAATCACCTAACACTTCTCCCACTTATACTTAAAGTTTCCTAAGTGGGTGGCATCAATCTGGCATCAATCGCATTCCCATCTTTCAATGACCATTTGCGATAAGCCTTTTGTGAAAAGATCAGTAGGTTTCTCCAATATGTGAGAATTTATTCTTTGAGCACATAACCTCGATTTACGAATAATCGTATAACTTGGAACTTACTCTCCATGTGTTTGACCCCTTGTGGTTCTTGGATTCCTTAGAGTTCGCAACTGCACTTGAGGTATCACGAAGGTGATGCTCTCACGCAAACTAGGAATTACCCTTAGATCCTGGAGGTAGTGGTCAAACCAAAAGGTTTTACCTCCCAAGAAAAACACATAGCTCGAGGTAATTATTCTTTGTTCCGGTCAGCCTGGAAATCCGAAATCATATAATCCAAAAAGGAACTAAACTGTCTAACTGGTAAACTATCCTTATTCTCTAGTCAGGGACTTGAAAATATAATTTACCACAGTTCAGTGTCCTTAACTAGGACTATACAGATATCTTACAACCATGCTAACTGCATAGCAAATATAAGATCTCGTACATGGCAATCTATACATGAAGCTATCTACTGCGGAAACGTAGAATACTGCCTTCATTTCCTCAACCTTAATAGGCATCTTAAGACATAGTCTTTAGATCAAGGAACGCCATATCTAAAAGGTAGCAATCCTTTCTTGGCGGTATTCATACTAAAACGAGTATTCTCAGTATCAGTGTAAGACACTCGAGATAAGCCCAACATCTTTTTCTAGTGATCCTTTATAACCTTGATCACAAAGATGTATACTATACCTCCTTAGTCTTTCATCTGAAACTGTTCGGATAACCATTACTTTATGTCTTGACAATAGCTCCATATTGTCGTCAATTAGGAGGATATTATCTACATAAAATGCAAGATAAACCACATCACTGATGACACGAGAGCGATTGACACGAGATGCTTCTCTCCCTCCCTCACGTAACCTTCAGGTTGTTGCACATGGATGTCCTTACCTTTTCCAAGGTAATGTATATGACATCCATTTGCCAGGCCTCGATGGTTTAAGTGAGCTGCTATGGGTAAAATGCTCCGAATGTTCTGAGCATGGCACTGGCGAAAATATCATCATAACCTATACCCTTACACTGGGCATAACCTTTCGCCACCAGTCTAGCTTCGGAAGCTACGACCTTGCTCATTCGGGCCTGTCATTATCTTGTATACTCACTTTCAACCTAAGGCTTTACTGCCTCCTGGTAGCAAGATTTTTCTAGTATACACCCATATTCTTAATGGATTGCTCCATTGAGGCGTGCCAGAAATCTACATTCTCGTCTTCCACTAATTCCAAGTAGATATCTGGGTCGATTCTCTTATATTCACTACCAGAGACTGAATCCAAAGATTCTCCCAAGAATATAAATCGATCGGGTTGTCCCACAACCCTCCCACTACAATGGATCTGTGGTGGCACATGTGTGTCAACAGTGCGTGCAGTGTCTTGTGGTACAAAACTCTTGCACACTTGGCTTGGGTGATGGAATCGCCTGTCTAATGTCTTCAATTTCTTGAAGCACACTATCTGACTTAGATTAGTGATTATTCCCATAGCCCACTTCTAAGAATCGTGTGTCATTGCTAATAACCACCTTCTGATTCTTTAGGACTAATTGCAAAGATGCATAACTCATCATCGAACATATTTTTCCAAGAGTGACCTATTTCTTCTCTCCACCACACCATTTTATGTAGGGATTACACGGTGTAGTAAACTGGGTTGGAATCCCAAACACTGACAATGAATCAGAAAAGATCATTTCTAACACATTATTGGCCCTTTATCCCCTTTGCCATGAATGACCCAGTCTCCATCTTTTCCTCTATACAGGATTCGCATGTTCCAAAAGGTACAACCTGGATAGAATCCAATGTACTATTTAGACACGAACCTTTGGATCCTGTTAAGATAGATGTGACCTAATCTAGGGTATCAATGTATGAGTAAGATCCTCATGAGAGATTAGCCTTAACTTTTCTCTTTCTTTTGTTCGATGATGTAAATGCAATATAAAGGTATTTTGTAGACAAGTTATAGTATGAAGAGAGATGTTCAAAATACCAGAATAGACAACTTTGTCATTTCTTATGATAGAAACACCACTATCAAAAATGACATAAGATCCATCTATTCAAAATTTTGGAACATGATAAGGAACTCTCAAAAACTAAACTATGTCTTTAGGACTTAAAGACAAGTCTCCAATTGCAACAACTGCGACTCTAGTCACATTGCCTACAGAGACAATCATCTCATCACTTCTCAGCTTCCTTGTCAGCTTATAAAAAGCCATGCAAGGTGTAACAATCGTTATCAGTTTCTCTCGTTATCCACTACTCACAACTGAGTAGAAAATGAGCTGATATGTCTCAGTTACTATAGCAAGTGAAGTACCTTAACCCTTTGCCTTGAGTATTGAAAGAAAAAATCTTCAATACTCAATCTTATCACACCACTACTCCCACTATTTCCCTTGTCTTTCTTTCCCCTTGGACCCTTATTCTTCCCGTCATTCGACGAAGAAGATGGCTCTCCTTTGGCAATAACAAGTGCTTGCACATCTTTTTCCCACAACTTCCTTAGCCGTAACTAGAGCATTCAACAACTCAAAAAGAGTATTTTCTTTCTTGCTCATAACAGCGTTGAGGCGGAAGTTCTTAATTAAAAGACTTGAAAAAAAGTTCAGGATAATATCGACTTTTGCCTCACCGTCGATACTCCCACTGAGCAAGTCAAGTCCGTCAAAAATTTACATGACATGCTCGTGCACTGAGCTGTGCTCACTCATAAAAATAACAAGATTACTCTCATCAAATTTAAATGAGCAACTCAGTCCGACTCTCCGAACACTTTCTTGAGATTTAGCATGATGCTAATAGCATCGTCCATGCCCTGATGTTGGAGCTACAAGGTTTGTGACATTATACTCATAATAAAGCATATAGCCACATTATTCGTCACATGCCACCTTTTATGCAGTTCCTTTTTCCCATCAGTTGTCTCATTGTTCGAACAAATAGAACGTCGAGTAGTAAGCAACACAAAAATTGTGTTAGTTTGTGATAAAGATAAAAATCCAAAAACTGCGTTTCCATTTTATATATGTGGACCGGTTAAAAGACTTTGTGCAAGAATAAAGAAAACAGGAGACATAGACATATCTGAAAGTAACGAACATAAAGCACATAATTCGTAACAATAATATTGTAACCTTTTGATAAAACAATATTAATGAAACCTCCAACCGCTCAAAGAATCCCATGTGCAAGCCACGCTGTGTGGACGTTTACACACGAACTCCTCAACCAGACTATTCACCTAGTCATTTAATTTCCATCCATGTCAACTTAACCTTTTGACAAAGGAAATTAATAGTTGGCACCTTAACTAGACCACATCATTATCAAGAAGGGACTCCGATGGGGAGTTGTACATTGTACTTAAAATGATATCTAAGCAATGACCACATTTTAACCTTGAAAATTAAATTCTCGAAATTAACATACTCACGCGGACCATGTCGCTTTCAATTTAACTTTCTTGGTTATCTTATTTAATTCCATTCTCCAAAGTACTTGTGAAAACTATACAAGTAAGCCACGATGGGTGGACGTTTACTGCATAACTCCCACTACTTTAATGGTTTAAATATTTTTTATAGAAACCTCTTCTGACAAACTTATGAAAAACAAATGTGAAGTAAGCCACGAAGGGTGGACGTTTACTCACATTGCTAATCACTTTGTCTAGAGACCGCATGTGGAGGTCTATATAATTTTAAGAATAAAAATTATTAAACAATAAACACAATCTAACTTCGAAATTAAATTCTCAAAATTGACATACTCACTAGGACCATGCCGCATTCAATTTAATTTCTTAGTTATCTTATTTAATTCCATCCTCTAAAGTACTCGTGAAAAATTATACGAGTAAGCCACGATGGGTGGACGTTTACTGCATAACTCTCACTACTTAAATAGATTTAAATATTTTTAATAGAAATCTCAACTTGACAAACTTGTGAAAACAAACATGAAGTAAGCCACGATCGGTGGACGTTTACTCACATTGCTAATCACTTTGTCTTGAGATCGATTGTGGAAATTTAAATAATTTTCAATCATCTATAAAATTATCAATACAACTTAGTCTTTTTTTTTTTCAAAAGGTTTGATCATGCTCAACACATAATCCTAAACATGCTCTTCTAGAACGCAACATGTAAAACATGCTCGCAGAATTCTAAAACATGCTTAAGAAAACGATAAACCTACTATCATGCTTGTCTAAGCGCAGTTAATAAAGCATATTAACAAGCAAAGACGAACAAAAGCAAGTTAAGAGCATAAGGGATTAACACCACGGCATGCAATGAACAAAATAAAAGAATAAAGTTCTTCGTGACCCATTCGTGGAACCCCATATTTCTAATCTATTACAAAGAACAGAAAAGAAAAAGCTCAAAAACGTAAACTCGGCCTGAAACGCTTCAAACAGGCCCGTCTTTGAAAACTAGGGTTTGGGCCCCCTAGGGTTTGACAAAACGCAGCTGCCACCTCCCACAGCAGCCGCCCCGGCGCTCGGCAGCAGCAGCCCGGCGCGCAGCAGCCTCCCGGCGCGCAGCCCCGGCGTGCAGCAGCAGCAGCCCGGCGCACTGCCCGGCGTGCAGCAGCAGCCTCCGGCGTGCAGCAGCAGCAGCAGCCCAGCGCACTACCCGGCGTGCAGCAGCAGCAGCCCGGCGCACTGCCCGGCGTGCAGCAGCAGCCTCCCGGCGTGCAGCAGCAGCAGCAGCCCAGCGCACTGCCCGGCGTGCAGCAGCAGCAGCCCGGAGCACTGCCCGGCGTGAAGCAGCAGCCTCCCGGCGCGAGCAGCAGCCTGCCCGGCGCACCAGCAGCCTCCCGGCGCGAGCAGCAGCCAGCCCGGCGCACAGCCTGGCGTGCATCCTCAGCTCCTGGTCCCGGCAACCTCGGCAGATCCAGCACGAGAACAGCAGCAACGGCAGCAGCGGCCGCGCGACTCCAGCCGGGCACGCAGCAGCGCAAAGCACGCACGCGCAGCCCATGGCGCGCCCAGCCCCTGCTCGCTAGCCATGCTCCTCGGCCCTACCTTTGCCCGACCAGTCTCGCCCCTCGGCACCTCGCTGCCCTCTTTACTCTCCAACTCCGTTCTTCGATGTTGATTCGTCGTCGTCATCGTTCCGTTTTCCAACAATTACAGATTACAAAGGAAAACAAATACAATTTGAAACCCTAATCTAACCACGGATTTATCTCGTGGTGAAAAACGATTACAACGTCAAACGACGTATCCCACGAATCAACAAACCACGAAGAACAACAGCAGTAAAAACAACGCACATTATTAATCGTACATAAATTAATAATAGAGCCAAGAAAATAATCCTGGGCTCTGATACCAATTGAAGGAATATTAAACTGAATTAACGTTCCGCTTTGCCCGATGATCGTTTCTTGGATTATTATCAATTTATCATACAACGATTAATCCTAACATGCTCCTATGAATTTAACAGCTGCACGTTGGAGTTCAGAAATACCTGAAGAATTCAGAAGAATTCGTCAATCTGTCGCTGAACAGGTCAGCCAACTTCAACGCTCCGTTTTACCCCTCAAACGACCTCCAATCGTATTTTGTGCAGAAATATGACTTCTTCGTCTTCGAAAGAGCTTTCCGTGGCCGCCTTATTCGTCTAAATCGGAGTTCTGTGGAGGAAGTTATGGCCATTTTACGGAGACTGCCAGAACTTGGTTTCCTGCGAAAATCTGACTCCAGCTCTGATCTTCTCGACTGTATCCCGCTCAATTCCCAACGTTGGATGGACAACGAGCTATGGAAATTCCCAAGACAGAATGACCACTCACGATTTCCTGCGCCCCGCTCTGCTCTCAAAAACCCTAATTTTTATCAGTGTATTTTCCTGAGAGCTGACAGCTGTATTTAATAATACAGAAAAGAGGAGGAGGCGCCACTTTACATGTGAGGACCGAAAATTCTGTCTTCTTGGGCTAGGAGACATTGGGCCAGCCCAGGGACCAGATACAAGGAATAAAGATGGGCCTCAAATAAATTAATTTATCCATGGTCAGCCCAGACCATAATTAATTTATAAATATCAGTTCATTCCACTAGAGAACCGATACTGACTTACCCCTTTATTGCCGGTGATGAGTCGGGGCTTGTATTTAGACTTATTAAATCTCCATATTTAAAATATCCGACATCCATTAATTAATTAGAGCTCTGACAGCTTAAATTAATTAATCTCTTAATAATTCCTTAAGCAGTACCACTCAAACTTTATTATTACGCCTGAACTTAATCAACCTGCAGGGTTTAGCGTAATAAACCTTATTGAGCTCCTTAAGGGGATGTCATTATCCTATACCGGATACGGGTACTAATACAGATAATCAAATATCATATATTAACCGCTATCACCCAAGATACAGAGTACTCGAGTTAGTATATAACCTTCACCCATAGTAAGTCAAAGTGATATACGAGTTAACATATATATCTGAATACTTATTAGTATTAAGATTTATAAGTCAGCGAGATCTTGATTCTTCACTTAAGTCAGATAGAAGAATACATCTCAAACTGTGGTCCTATCAATACGTAATGACGTACCAGTATAGACAAGTAGCCAAGACAAACTACTTCCATCTATACTGCAGCCTAAACCAATAACTTGTCCTAGAGTTATTTCGGCTGTGATCATATTATATCTCTTAAGGTTATTCCAATTATATGGTCTCTAGTGATCTACAACACACCATATAATCTACTTATATAGAGATAAAGAACATACATATGCAATCATGAACACAATCAGATAGGAGATTAGATAGTGAACTTAGGAAACATTGTATACAAGCATAAAACGTTCTTGCTTTCAGTATACAAATCCAACAAGTATCATATTTGTTAACTTATGTACTGAGAGGGAGGCCTCCCTCTGCAACACTGTGATCGGCCAACCTGAAAGATGACTCACGACCATCGTGTACACTAATTCTACCTCGCGTAGAACCGATATCATTTCTCATACAGATAGATAACATACTAAAACATCAAATATTTTGGCAATGCAATAACTTCAAATATATTTTCAATTCAAGCTTTGAAAGGAAAATAAAACATCAATATATATGCATTTAACATCCATATTAATCATACATCATACATCATACGTCATACATCATACATCATACATCATACATCATACATCATACGTCATACATCATACATCATACATCAAACGCATAAACATCTTGATTTTAGCGTAGAAAAGCCCACCTCGTTGCGCCTCTGCAAAAAGGGTAACGCCACTCTCTCTCTCTCGTCGTCACTTCCCAACCGGACCTTCATCGCTATGAAGAATCGATGAGAAGAAGGGTCATTAAAAAGATAACTTACTAACTTAAACTCACATAGGGAAATAAACTTAACACTTTAAAACCCAAGTCTTGCCAGCACTGACTTGGCAATCAGAGCTGACAACACGGCATGGCTGGACATTCCAATCCAGCACTGACTACTTGTCATCGCCGGATTCTCATTCCAGCGCTGACTACTCGTCATAGCTGGACTCTCATTCCAGCGCTGACTACTCGACATAACCAGGGCTGACAACTCGACAGAGCTGCACTCAACAGCCAGAGCTGAACTCAACAGCCAGAGCTGACTCAACAGCCAGAGCTGACTCGCCAGAGCTGAAGTCAACAGCCAGAGCTGACTCGCCAGAGCTGAAGTCAACAGCCAGAGCTAACTCGCCAGAGCTGACTTTGGCAGCCAGAGCTGACTTCCAGAGCTAACTCGCCAGAGCTGACTTTGGCAGCCAGAGCTGACTTTCCAGAGCTAACTCGCCAGAGCTGACTTTCCAGAGCTAACTAGCCAGAGCTGACTTATTAAGTTCAAACTCACTCATGCTCTGCAAAACTCATGCAACATCCTACACATTTCCTACCATTACTCCAAACATCAAACTAACTCTAACATGCTCAACCTCTATCTTAGAACTCAACAACACACCAAAACCCTTAACATTTATCATCTTCAACCTCACGAAAATTGGCTGCCAAGAACTTCAAACTTTGGCAGCCAAGAACTCGACAACACATTAACCTAGCTCAAGAAAAGCTCAAAACTCACGACACATATTCAGCCATGCTCGACCAAACCTACAACTTATCATGCTTGGAAAAATACAATTTAAACATATAATCATCCTAGCATGCTCCTAAACACATATATCAAGTCACAACGAATAAATAAAAATCGAAGGACGAGCTATGACGACGAACATAGCTGGCTGCCCTCCTGGGTTACATAGCTATGGTTCGAACCATCCTTAACTCCTTCATTAAACATGCTTGACATCTACCCAAGAACAACATACTAAAATTTCACGACGATCCGACGTCGTTTAAAAAATAAAGTCGAGAATCGACGTTTTTCGACGTCGACGAAAATCGAAAAGAAAACCATCAAAACGTAGGTAGAGATCTTACCTACTTAGATACGTGATCGAAAAGATGATCGGCACTCGTCTTGGTGCTCAAATCGGAGCTCAAAAGCTTGAACTCCAAGCTAAAATGGTGTTGTGTGCGTGAGTGTGTGTGTTGTGCGTGAGTGATGAGAGAGAAAGGTGGCTGCTACAGCCACCTTTATATAAGGTAAGCCTTGGGCGGTTTGGGGGGAGGGGTGGTTTTGGTAGGGTAGGCCTAGATATTTAGTCGTTAAATATCTCGTTTCGTCTCGTCTCGTCTCGTTTTAACGACTAACTACACGTACTCTTCGTTACTCGCTCTCTCGTCTCTCACTCACTTTCATCACACTCGTAATTCTATATAAATATAGAAAACGTAAGTTCGTTCTCGAAATTCGGATAAACGAGCTTGGTTCATTTATCGAGAAATCCCGATTTACTATTCACTCGTCGTCCAAAAATAAAAACTTTCGTCGTTGGACTCGTATCGAAAAACTAAGAATATTTCTCGACGACGTGCACGTAAGATTTTGAAAGTCGACAAAAAGACGAAATAGCAGTATTTTACTATTTATCGTCAAAAAGTCAAAAATTTCAAAAATGTCTTAACGGACTCAGATCTCACTCCCGAGTTCATCATTCTCATTCAAATAATTATCTCAAATTATTCGAATACTCAAACTCCATTACGGATATAAAATCTCACATCATTCTCACATCATTAAAAGAACATCTCAACATCACTTCATCAAAAATAACAAGAAACTTCATATAACACTTCACATCATTACACAAAGTAATTTCTAACAAGGGATCTAAACCCTAATTACTCAAACTTAACAATTAAACACGTCATCAAAAGCCCGGGTATTACAGCCGGAGGTGTCAAAGCTGGGGATGGAGGAAGAAGGACCTTCAGTGAAAATGGGCAGAGTCCTCGTCGCATCGATATCAGGAAAGGGGTCTGGGGTTAGATTTGTATACTAAAAGTAAGAACTTTTATGCTTGTATACAATGATTCATGAGTTCACTATCTAATCTCCTATCTGATTGTGTTCATGATTGCATATGTATGTCTTTTGTCTCTATATAAGTAGATTATATGGTGTGTTGTAGATCACAGAAGACCATATAATTGGAATAACCTTAAGAGATATAAACTGATCACAGCCGAGATGACTCTAGGACGAGTCGTTGGTTTAGGCTGCAGTATAGATGGAAGGAGTTTGTCTTGACTACTTGTCTATACTGGTACGTCGTAACGTATTGATAGGATTACACTAAGATGTATTCTTCTATCTGACATATGTGAAAGATCAAGATCTCGGTGACTTAATAAGATCTTAATACTAATAAGGTTTCAAATATATATGTTGATTCGTGTATCACTTTGATTTACTATGGGTGAGAGTTATATATTAACTTGAGTACTCTGTATCTTGGGTGATAGTGGTTAATATATGATATTTGGTTATCTGTATTAGTACTCGTATCCGGTATAGGATAATGACATCCCTTTAAGGAGCTTAAAAGGTTTATTGCGTTAATCTCTGTAGGTTGATTAAGTTCAGACGCAATAATAAGGGTTAAGTGGTACTACTTAAGGATTACAAAGAGATTAATTAATATAAGCTGTCAAAGCTTTAATTAATTAATGGATGTCGGATATTTTAAATACGGAGGTCTAATAAGTCTAAATACAAGCCCGACTCATCATCGGTAATAAAGGGGTAAGTCAATATTGATTCTCTAGCGGAATGAATTAATATTTATGAATTAATTGTGATCTGGGTTGATCATAAGAATTAATTCATTTGAGGCCCATCTTTATTCCTTGCATCTGATCCCTGGACTGGCCCAAAGTCTCCTGAGCCCAGTGATGCGTCTTCGATTTTTGGGCCATTTGGCCCTATTTTTTCTCTTTATTTGTGTCAGTACAGGTCTGTCCAGGGGGGAAACAAAGTTGTGGAGGAAGGAAGGTCTGTGGAGCGGAAACGGAGAAAATGTGGTCAGAATGGGCATTACCGAGCCCAGATTGCTATGTCATGTTTACCAGCATGGAGCTTCGGCCAACAAGTACCTCCCCAGTCTAACTTGGGGCATGGGAACCTGAAGCAACCCACCTGGTATGAATTACACCGAAGAAAGCAATCCGTCTGATCGCTACCATGAGAAGCAATCAGCCAGAACCAAGAAAGGAAAGTAAATCTCAGAGATTTTGAAGAAGCAAGCGGAAGCAAGAGGAAGGAACTGGAAAGATCTGAAGAATGGGAAAGGTTGACTAAGCTTGCAGCTGGAAGCCATCTTCAATCGGATCAATCAAAGATTGAGCTAAAAAAGGAAAGAAGATCCCGGCGAAGATTTGAGACTGGCGCAGTGGGTCAGCGAGTTGGTCTGGGACGGGGAGCGCACAAGATCGAGGGTCAGCCAACAACAGCTCTCGGCCAGGGGAGAAGTCGGGACCAATCAAGGGGAGTGAGGCATCTGTTCAGCAACCATATCGGCCGAAGTTCACACGCTTATCGGTACAGGAGCTTGCAGATCTGAAGGCCAAGGGCTTGTGCTTCCGTTGCCGTAAGCCATATTCACCCAGACATGAGTGCTTAATGAGGTCACTCCGAGTGATGATTGTCGAAGAGGGGGAGCAGCCAGAGCTGAGGAATTATGAGTACTATCAACCGACAGGACTAGAAGAAGAGTGGGAGGAACTTGTGGACTATGAGGAAGGCGACTTACCCTTGTGTTCGATGGCAGGTATCACCACAGCCCGGACTATATGTCTGTATGGGAAGATTGGGGGAAGGAAAATCACTATACTCATTGATTGTGGGGCCAGCCATAATTACATATCAGAGAAGTTGGTACGGGAGCTAGAGTTGCCGGTGGATAAGAGAAGGACATTTGGCGTGGAACTCGGCAATGGGTGGAGGCAAGAATCGGAGGGGAGGTGTACGGATGTAGAGGTGGAGTTTGCAGAGTGCCGAATCAAGATCGACTGTTTCGCTTTCACACTGGGAAACATCGACTTGATCCTCGGCATGACGTGGTTGGGAACTCTGGGGGTAGTGCAGATGGATTTCGGGCAGATGTCAATGGAGTTTGAGTTGGAAGGGCGGCGAGTCACGCTGCGAGGAGATCCACGACTGTGCCGAGGACCCATTGGGGTGAAGTCGCTATCTCGTACAACCGAGGCGCAGATGTGGGCTGTAGTGAGCGAGGAAGCAGCAGCCCGATTATCCGAACCAGTTCCACAGGTGCTCGATGAGTTGCTGCAGCAGTTCGCGGGGGTGTTCGGGGACCCGCAAGACCTACCACCGCCGCGAGACACGGACCACCGGATCACACTAGAGGCAGGGGAGAAACCACTATCGGTGCGGCCGTATCGCTATGGCCACCACCAAAAGGACGAGATCGAGAGATTGGTGAGAGACATGCTGCTAGCCGGTATCATTCGTCCGAGTTCGAGTGCCTTCTCCAGCCCGGTCTTGTTGGTAAAGAAGAAAGACGGCAGTTGGAGATTTTGTGTAGATTATCGGGAGCTCATCAAAGTCACGATTCCGGATAAATATCCTATTCCGGTAATTCAGGAGATGTTGGACGAGCTATCGGGAGCAGTAATGTTTTCCAAGATCGATCTGTGACACACACCCGTCGTGCGGTGCGGACAAAATACCTGTGTATGCCCAGTACAGACAATACACGCTCCTACTTCTCACAATAAAAACTTAGCCTTAGCGTAAGTGTAGGGTCGAATCCCACAGGGAGTGAGGAACCACTTTGTTCTCCTATGACAAACTGAGGTGTCACAATTCTCAATCTGTATACTCTGCATAAGAAATAAACAAGATCAATAATAACAAAGGGGTGAGGTTATTCGGTTAGGTCATAACTGTTGTTAACATTCGTTTCGGTCATAGGCACACTGATGATCCGTCTATGATCCATACAAGCCCAAGGCGTGGCCCAAAGACATTGGGGCGTTTCAAGGGATTATACTTCACATATAGGATGGTTGATTCTCATTGTGGTCACTTGGTCCGAAGGTCACACAATCCCCGGTCACAAGGCAGTGCTTCACTTCTCCGTAGATAGTAGTCATACCCGTTACTCACCAAGTATGACCCTCAACAACCTTCTCTCCCGAGGTCCCCAACTCCACGCTTTTAGTGACACATGCCTCCTGGACTCAACTATTTTCGGCTTTGTCAGCCGACCAGTCATAGACATGCTACGGCGCCGAGATTGCTTTCCTCGTTTGATAACCATGGCTTTATGCCTCATCATAGTTGATGGATAGTCTCTAGAGAAGCCCAAGATTGAGGAAGGACAGTGTATCCCATCAATCCTTTCCTCACCTTCCGGATCTACAACGCCTTTTGTTGACGCTGCTCAGCTACTCGGTCTTGGGTATACTGGTTGTCACGCCCTGGTATACCCTGGCCTTTGCTTGACACGGACAGCGTTTTACCGAACGGAGATCACCCGTTAGGCCCCTACTGCCCATGGTTTCGAACAGATCCTTCCGGAACCACGAGATTCAACCGAAAGAACAAGTGCCTCACGAATGTTTACATGTTAACAACAATTATTTCCACCCCTAAAACCTCTCCAAAGGGATTACTCACACATAACACAATTCATAAATGCAGAAGGGATTAAACACATTATAGAATGAAAAGAAATACTGGAATAGATAAATAGTACCTAGGCTTCAAGCCTTCGATCTTGTTCAAAAGTAGAAACACAACGGAAAAAGGAAAAACACGAAAAATGTAAATTGTTTTTGGATGCCACACACGGCGAGCTTAATTGGATACTAAAAGTAAAAACAAGAGTTTCAAGGTGCCAAGAACTTCTTCACGCTGCACAACATTAGTCTTTTATACTGCCGGATGGTAGAGGCCTAACCCTAGCTGCGCCGGTTCCAAATCTTCGTCGGGATCTTCTTTCCTTAATTAGCTCGATCTGTGATTGATCCTGATTGAAGATGGCGTCCAGCTGCAAGCTTAGTCAACCTTTCCCATTCCTTCGATCCTTCCAGTTTCTTCTTCCACCTTCTACTTGTTTCTTCAAGATCTCCGAGATTGACCTTCCTTTTATGGCTCTGGCTGTCTGCTTCTCATGGTAACGATCAGACGGATTGCTCTCTTTGGTGTGACTTATACCAGGTGGGTTGCTCCAGGTTCCCATGCCCGAAGTTGAGTTGGAGAGGTACTTGTTGGCCGAAGCTCCATGCTGGTAAACATGATTTAGCAATCCAGGCTCGGTAATGCCCATTCTGACCGCATTTCTTCCATTTCCGCTCTACTGACCTTCCTTCCTTCACAACTTCGTTTTTCCCCCTGACAGACCTGTACTGACACAAATAAAGGGAAAAATAGGGCCAAATGGCCCAAAAGTCGAAGACGCATCACACCTACACACTTAAAGCATACTTGCCCTCAAGTATGTAGGTGGATTCACAGAAGACACAGACGAAAAGGTTGAAAGAAAAGGAATAAAACTAAAGACACGAAACTTGCACAGATTTCAGGATCAGATCATACCAACATGCATCATTCAGTTCAAACAGACCACAAACCAGAGTAATGATCATGCATAAAGTGTGATGGTAGTCTCTCTTTTCGCTCAAGCACCGGGTTAAGTGTTTACACTCATAATTTGCTGTGCTAGTTTCTCTAAGAGTTTGATTGATGACTACAAGTTAAGCATACTAGTATGACTCATCAAAGGGTCTTTGTTGGGTTGTAATGGGGAATACGGAGCTAAGGTGAGGTATATATGGTTCAGTGGCTAATTTCAGTATCACCCTTACTCAATATACACATTCAGTACAGTTACAACCAACCCTTTATTCCCCCATTTTCAATGGGGTTCATTTTTCTTTGATTCTTTTGTGGGCAATAATTTTTATACAATTTTTTTGTGCCCAGATTTTCTTTCTTTCCTGTAATTCCCTGTCCACCATTTTATTCACTTCATAAATTCTTTCTCCTAGATATAACATTAACAAAGCTCAAGAAAGAATGAATTCGGCTCAAGTTGGCATACAAGGGATTATTTTTCATATTAAACATCAAAGAAAAATCTGGGGCCCTAAGTCAAAGAATCGTGCCCAAATCACACAAATCATGTACTAGCAAAAATGAGTCCTCAAACAAAGTCAAGATTTCCTAGTCACAGCAAATTCTCACCATAAACATGCATTTTTCAATTTGGTCCTGATCTCACCGGTGGGGTATTCTTAGTATCCTCACAACTACCATCATGCATTTCATACTCAATCCACCAATCATACCAAAACAGAAATCAGCATGCACAATCTTTCACCATCAAACAATGCAAGTAGACTCGACATCAAAAACAGATTAAACAGACACTAAAACAAGAAAAGCAAAAGATAAAATAAAACCTAATCTACGAGTTCAGGGGAAAAGTACTTAGTCGTTTTGGTCGGAGGATCTCGCCTCCGTAGCCAGCATCTCCTTGATTTCCTTAAAACAAGCTTCCACCGCTTTGAATCCTTCCTCCACAGTATCCCTCAGCGTGGCCACTTCTCCTCCCAGCATCACCAGCTCATCCTTTACTTCTTTTAGTTCGGCCTTTAGCTTGATAATCTCGTCACTGACTGGGCGAGAAGTTCCTTGTTCCTGCGCAATCTTTGGTTCAAGTCGAACTGAGCTGCCTTCTGGTTGGACCAAACGGTAGTTACCTCCTTCATCCATCTCAACAATCCGCCAACGCACCAGCCGCCCGATATCAAAGAGTCGGGTTTCTGCCACAACTGCTTCATCCGGGGCTTCCTCGTTGAAACCCGCAAGCTTCTTTGCCAAAAGGGTCACCAGTGGGCATAGGGAGAGATACTTGTTGGTATGGGTTACCCCATACTGAAATTGTAGTGCAGCGGTGAACCTAAAGTTCACCCTCTTTCTCTCCACCATGCACCAGAGCACAAAGAGCTCCTGCTGTGTGACGACGTTGGACCCCTCAATCCGGCCATAGATGTTATAGGCCAACCATCGATGGCAAATCTGCAGGGCTGGGTCGCGGAGTTCATTGGATTTGCTGATATTCTTCACATATTTGGCCCCCGTTGAGAGTTGGGACCAGTAATGGTCAATCTGACTGCGCCACTCCGGTGGGGCCATGTCTCGGCTTGCTTGTACTCATCATCGTACACCTCCCTGTCCTCGATTACCCCCAGGTGGATGTTCAAGTCGTTGATGGACAGTGGGAACATTTTCCCCCGCAATTGGAAGCGGAGGGTACCTGGTGTTTCAATCGAGTAATTTCCCTTTGGCTTGAATTCCACCGTGCTCATGAACTCTTCCGACAAGTCCTTGAATGCCAACACATTCCATTTTAAAATCTTCCCCCAACCAATGCTCTTGAAGTATCCCTCCACACGTTCTTTTATCCCGAAATCCTCCAACACTTCAGTCACCAGAAAGTACCAAGGGGTTATCTCCCGCTTCTGCAAAACGGCATACCTCTGAGTGTCTCTCGGTATGACCGTCTCCATGGTGCTGGGTCGCACCACTCCTTTGCGTTTGACGTCCCTGGGTTTTGAGGTGATTGTGCTCGTCACCGGCTTAGCAGGGGCGATCACATCCTCCGAGTTGGAGCTTTCAACCGTCTCGGTTCTCTCAGGGTCTACCTCCATCGGCTCCTCCATCTCCTTGGCCTTTCCCTTTTCGGCTGCAGTGGATTTCCTTGGTTTCTTACTCTGTTCAGCTTTTGTTCGGGTCTTACTGCCTGCCGGTGCCGGTTTGGCCTTAACTGGTAGTGGGGGTTTTGCAACGTCTAGCTTCCTTTTCACTCCGGCCTCTTGCTCTGAGGTGTTGGGATTTCCACTTCCTTTTCCTGAACGGTCTCAACTTCCTCTGCTTCATCACCCTCTTCCTCGTCCACCTTCTCTTCTTCGCCCTTCTCCTCCTCCGTTTTCTCTTGTTCATCTTCCTCCGTCTCCTCGGAAGCTGTTCTTCCCTCCTGCATGGAGGTTTCTGGAATTTGCGGTTGTGGTTGGGCTTGAACAGGTGGCGGAGCGACAGTGGATCGCGCCGGAGTTGCTCTGCTCGCCTGAGCCTTCTTTGATTTTTTCACAGGAGGGATGAGCTCGGGCTCCCCCTCTTCCGGTTGCGTCGACTCGGCGGCTGCTCTTGCTACTTCTCGTTCCTCTTGTTGGAGGACTTCGGCACGCCCCTTGTCCTCGGGCTGGATCTCCAGCAAAGGGTCTTCGGTGATTTTAGTGGAGGTCTCCTCCGAAGCGGTCCGCCTTGTGGTACGCTTTGGAGGTGGGAGTTTGGCGCCTTTCTTCTTCGGCGGTTGGTTGCTTCCGGAACCTGCTCCTCCTTTGGTTTTGGCCATTGCGATTTGTAGAGATCAAACTACTTAGGATTTGTGCAGAAGTTTCGGATTTTGTGGGGGTTTTTGGAGACAAGGTTGGTCTTTAAGAAGGGTGATCGGTAATTATGGGAATTTAGGGTTTGAGGCGAGTGGTGATCGTGGTGCAGCAGTTTTTTTTTTTCGGAGGTTAGGGTTTGTGGGGAGGAGGATCGTGGGTTGGGGCCTTGAATATGGTAAGTGTGACGGTTATGGCAGAAAAAGAATTTTTAAGGAAATAAAAAAAACTTAGCCAAAATTTGAAATTCAAATTTCTGCGGAAACCGAAGAGTTTCAGTCACATCGCCGCCTGCCTCTGACACGCTCGCGTCATCTTCCTCCGTAAGCCCTCTTCCAGACCGTTCCAAACCCTAACTCTCCACCTACACACTTTGCAACGCAAAGTGGGCTTGGATCAACCTCTGGGCCTCTTTCCAAATTATCTCGGCCCGACATTCCTGCATGTTAGTGCATCCAAACAAAAACAAACAACTTTAAAGAAAAAAGAAAATTCGGTATAGACCATACCGAAGTAACCACACTGGGTTGCCTCCCAGCAAGCGCTCTTGTTTCTCGTCTTGAGCTCGACCTTCCTTCACTCTTCATTCGTATTCAGGGTCGAGAAGGTGGCACTCCTCTTTCTCTCTTCCTACTTCAGCAAGCTCATGATAGGGCTTTAAGCGATGCCCATTCACCACGAACGTATCAACTCCATTGTGATCATATACTTCAATGCTTCCATTTGAAAAGATTCCCTTGATCACGAATGGTCCTGACCACTTTGAACGAAGCTTTCCAGCCATCATCTTGAAGCGTGAGTTGAAAAGTTGGACCTTTTATCCCACCACGAATTCCTTCTTCCTGATCTTGGCATCATGGATCCTCCTGGTTCGCTCTTTATAGAGCACCGCATTATCGTAAGCCTCCAACCGAAGTTCTTCCAACTCACTCAACTGCAACTTTCTTGCTTCTCCAGCTAGGGTCATACTGAGATTGATTTGCTTGATTGCCCAGTACGCCTTATGTTCAACTTCCACAGGTAAGTGACATCTTTTCCCATAAAGCAAGCGGAACGGGGACATTCCAATGGATGTCTTGTAAGCAGTTCTGTATGCCCATAGCGCATCCCCCAAATGGTCACTCCAGTCCTTACGGTTGGGGTGCACCACCTTTTCCAGGATGCTCTTTATCTCCCTATTGGAAATCTCGGCCTGCCCATTTGCTTGGGGGTGATATGCAGTGGTGACCTTGTGTGTCACCCCCATCTTCTTGGTTAGTGTTCTGATAATGGCATTACAGAAGTGAGACCCTTGGTCACTGATTAGAATTTTGGGTATACCATATCTCCCGAACACTTGCTCCTTCAGGAAACCCGCCACAGTATGAGCATCATTGCTTGCGGTTGCCTTGGCTTCAACCCACTTTGATACGTAATCTACTGCCACCAAAATGTATTCGTAGTTCTTTGACTTTGGGAAGGGTCCCATAAAGTCAATCCCCCATACGTCGAAAATTTCGACCGGCATGATAGGAACTTGTGGCATTTCATCCTTTGCGGTAATACCTCCAGTCATCTGGCACTTCGGGCAGCTCTGTACCCATTTCCTTGCATCCGCGAATATGGTGGGCCAGTAGAATCCACTCTCCAAGATTCTGTGGGCCGTGCGCTTTCCTCCAAAATGTCCGCTATTTGCTGTTCCATGACACATGTCCAAAATTTGGGCATGCTCATCCTCAGGTATGCATCTCCGTATGACTTGATCTGCTCCAGTCTTCCAGAGATATGGATCCTCCCAGTAATAATATCGTGCTTGTACGAGTAACTTCCGTTGTTCGAATCTTGTTAATCCTGAGGGTAACTCTTTGGTAATCAGATAGTTAGCTATATCCGCATACCAGGGCTCCTGCTTGGTTAGAGTATACAGTTCTTCTTCTTCCTCCAGGATGCTCATGGAATATAGTCTCTCGTCTGGAAAGGTATCGGTAATGGGCATACCGTCATCTTCTTCTAGTTGCAACCTGCTCAAATGATCTGCTACGAGGTTCGCAGCTCCTTTCTTGTCCCTTATCTCTATATTGAACTCCTGTAGTAGTAGAATCCACCTGATGAGTCGAGGTTTGGATTCCTTCTTGGCCATCAAGTACTTCAACGCGGCATGATCCGTGTAGACCGCCGCCTTTGTTCCCAAAAGATAGGAACGAAACTTCTCTATGGCAAATACCACCGCCAGTAGTTCTTTCTCAGTAGTGGTATAGCTGCACTGTGCTGGATTCAGTGTTTTGGATGCGTAATAAATCACGCAACTCTCTTTGCCTTTCTTCTATCCCAGTACTGCTCCAACGGCGTGGTTGCTGGCATCGCACATGATCTCGAACGGTATGTCCCACACCGGTGGTTGGATAATGGGGGCCGACACCAGCTTGTTCCTTAAAATTGTGAATGCCTCCTTACAATCATCGTCAAACTCAAACGGCACATCTTGTTGAAGAAGTCTGGTCATGGGCTGGGCAATCTTGGCAAAATCTTTGATAAATCGCCGGTAGAAGCCTGCATGGCCTAGGAATGCCCGTATGTGCTTTACGGTCGTCGGGTAGGGCAATTTGGCGATGGAATCGACTTTTGCCTTGTCCACTTCGATACCCCTTTCTGAAATCACGTGCCCAAGCACTATTCATTCCCTTACCATAAAATGGCATTTTTCATAATTAAGGACCAGGCTTTTCTCCACACATCTTTTCAGGACAAGCTCTAGATGCTTCAAACATGTGTCGAAGGAGTTACCATATACGGTGAAGTCATCCATGAATACTTCAATGCAATTCTCCAATAGGTCGGAGAAAATGCTCATCATACACCGTTGAAAAGTTCCCGGTGCGTTGCAGAGTCCGAACGGCATTCTCCGGTATGCAAATGTCCCAAATACGCAGGTGAAAGTGGTTTTCTCCTGGTCCTCATGTGCCACAAAAATTTGCATGTATCCAGAATATCCGTCTAGAAAACAGTAATAGGCATTACCGGCCAATCTCTCCAACATCTGGTCGATAAAGGGCAGTGGGAAGTGGTCCTTCCTGGTTGCATCATTCAGCTTCCTGTAATCAATGCAAACTCTCCATCCAGTTTGCAACCGGGTGGGCACAAGCTCTGCTTGATCATTCTCCACAACCTGTATCCCTGACTTCTTCGGTACGACATGGACTGGACTCACCCATTGGCTATCGGATATGGGATAGATAATTCCCAACTCCAACAGCTTGAGAATTTCTTTCAGCACTACCTCTTTCATGACCGGGTTCATCTTCCTTTGAGAATCTCGAACGGGTTTGGCTCCCTCCTCAAGGTAGATGTGATGCATGCACTCCGTAGGACTGATGCCTTTTATATCAGCTAAAGTCCAAGCGATGGCTTCCCTGTTCTCTCGTAATACTCTGACCAATCGGTCTTGCTGCACGACGGTTAGATCAGAACTGATGATAACTGGTAATGTCTCTTCTGGTCCCAAATAAGCATACTGTAAATGCTTAGGTAATTGTTTGAGCTCCAAAACGGGTGCTTTCTGAATTGAAGGTAACAGCTTCTCGTTCTGCCCATACTGAGCCAACAACTCCGGTTTGCTTGCCTCTGCTCCCCCAGCTAGATAGACTTCCTGGATTAATTCCTTGATCTTCTGGTCTACCTCCACCTCGGCTTCTAAAGTACTTTCTCGGAGGGAGTAGAGCTCCATGATAGCTTCCTTCATTTCATCGTCCTCCATATGTTCAGCATCCCGATCAGTCAGACCATATTGAATCACCTTCTCAGTGGTATCCCTGGAACCAAAAGCAATTCCTTGTTCTTGCACCAAGGGTTCAAATACATCGACCATGTCCACCGTCTCCATTGCTTGTTTCCTCTTCATGGTCTCATAGATATTGAATTCCACTTGAACTCCGTTGAACTCACATGTCAAGATTCCGGTTTTCATATCGATCTTGGTTCCGGCGGTCATCATGAACGGCCTTCCCAATAGTATGGCATTCTCTCCAGTTTTAGGTCCGGTATCCAGAACATAGAAGTCTGCTGGGAAAATCAAATCCCCAACCTTGATCAGCACGTCCTCCACTACTCCTTCAGGGTAAGCGTTGGACCTGTCAGCTAACTGTATGACCACACGGGTGTCCCTCATCTCGCCAATATTCAATCTCTTGTACACAGCTAATGGCATCACATTAATGGAGGCTCCAAGATCCATCATTGTCTTATCCATGTTGGTTCCTCCTATGTTGCATGGAATGGTAAACATCCCTGGATCCTTTCGCTTAGTGGGTAGCTTCCGTTGGATCACTGTCGAAACACTTTCTCCCATCACGTAGCGAACTTCTTCCTCCATTTTCACTTTTCTTGAACAAAGGTCCTTCAAGAATTTGGCGTATTTTGGAATTTGCCTGATAGCATCGAGTAGGGGTATGCTCAACTCAACCTTTTGAAACATCTTCATCATTTCACTTGCTTCCTTCTCTCTAGCTTTTTGTTTCAAGCGTCCCGGGTAGGGTGCTTCGGTTGGATTGCTACCTCCAGCTTGTTCATCAGTTGGACCCTTCTCGTTCTTATTCCAGCCTCCTCAAAGCAATTCAGCTTCTGCTAACAATTCTTCCTCCTTTTCTTCCCCCTCAGGAAACTCGGTTAGCACCACTTGGGCATGCTCTCTGGGGTTGATTCCCATGGCTGGGAGTTTACCAGCGTTCTCCTCTAGTTTGGTCACTGCCTTAGTCAAATGACTAATTTGCTGGTTAGTTTGGTTCATGCCGGCACGAATTTCATTGCGAAACTTCTCGCTCTCCTTAGCCATGCTTTCAATTGCTTCTTCCCAAGGTGCTCTCCGATGTGGAGGTTGGTAAGGAGGTTGTTGCTGGTTCTGGTTGTGGTGTTGAGGTGGTCCTAACTGGTACTGTTGTTGATGCTGGTTCTGATTATACTGAGGACGTTGCACTGGTGCGCCCATATTGTTCTGCTGTTGGGGTTGACCATCTTGCTTCCACCGAAAGTTGGGGTGATCCCTCCACCCAGGATTGTAAGTATTTGCATAAGGATCGTACTTCCGTGGATTCCCATCATGTCCTCCAATGGCATTGACATCAACAATATCTTCACCAAAATTTGGACAATTTTCAGATTGGTGTCCAGTGGCATCGCAAAGGCCACACTGGTGAATCTTCTTTGGTATAGTCAAGCCCGAAAGAAGTTCCTTGAGTTCGTTCATGCTCTTCTCCATAGTTTTCTCCAGATTAGACATCCCTTCCTTCTCTTCAGCTTTCCTTGGTTTCTCCAGATTCCTTTCATGCCCTTCATCGCGTGATTCTTCTGCCATGGTGCCCAACAGTTGGAAGACTTCCAGCGGGGTTTTGCTCATCAATGATCCATTACAGGCTGCTAGAACTAGACTGCGATCGTTCCTCCGCATGCCCTTTACAAAGCTCTCCACCTGATCTTTCGGAGAGATTTGGTGATGGGGGCAATTGCTTAACATTCTCTTGAATCTCGTCCAATATTCGTAGAAGGATTCTAGCCCATCTTGCCTTATGCTGCGGATATCCCATCGCATCCGCTCCACTCGTGCTGCTGGGAAGAATTCTTCCAAGAAGGCTTGTTGCAGTTGTGCCCATGTAGTGACACTGCCCTCGGGTAGGTCATACAGCCATCTTCTTGCATTGTCCACCAGGGTAAAAGGGAAGAGTATCAGCTTGACATACTCTTGCTGTTCATCATTTGATTGGTGCATGATTGTCATCTCAAAATCTTGGAGATGAGTATGAGGGTCATCTCCTTGATATCCATTGAACTTCGGTAAGATTTGAAGCAATGAGGGCTTCATGTCATACCGACGAGGTGCGAACGGATTTGCGGGTAAGGTGATTCCGTTCGGCCTCAAGTTGAGGTTAGTTGGGTATGCCAACTGTCTGAGGGTCTGCTCTGGTACGGCATCTGCTTGTTCGGCTTCTGCCATAGCTTCGCGTCTCGCTATTCGTGCTTCTGCGCGCAGTCGTCTTTCTGTACGATCAATATCGGGGTCAAACACCAATGCTCTTACAGCTCTACGAGTTCCACGCATACACCAGTAGCGGAAGATGGAATGAGGAGAGAACAAAATTGCTGCGCGTCACTCCCCGGCAACGGCGCTAATTTTGACACACACCCATCGTGCGGTATGGACAAAATACCTGTGTATGCCCAGTACAGACAATACACGCTCCTACTTCTCACAATAAGAACTTAGCCTTAGCGGTAAGTGTAGGGTCGAATCCCACAGGGAGTGAGGAACCACTTTGTTCTCCTATGACAAACTGAGGTGTCACAATTCTCAATCTGTATACTCTGCACAAGAAATAAACAAGATCAATAATAACAAAGGGGTGAGGTTATTCGGTTAGGTCATAACTGTTGTTAACATTCGTTTCGGTCATAGGTAGGGGTGAGCAGAAACCGAACCGATAGTCAAAACCGAACCGAACCGAACCGTATTGGTGCGGTTCGGTTCCAAAATTCAAAAACCGAAAAAATTTGGTTTGGTTTCGGTTTTGAAGTTTTGGTTCGGTTTTGCACCAAACCGAACCGACTAATATTAATATTTTATTAAATATTTATATTTTATAATATATTTAATTTTAGTTTTAAGTTTTAACCTAGACTAAGAATCCCTAAGACTTGTTTATGTTGCTATTTGTTAAACTTTGACATTAGAATTTGTGTTTTTGTGATGTTGGTATTATCATTGGGGATTTGACATTTGAAATTTGTGCATTTTTTACCATTTTTAATAGGTAATTTCGAAAAAAAGCAAAAAAAAAACTGCACATTTCGGTTCGGTGAACCGAACCGAAACCGACGGTTTTACCGGTTCGGTTTTGGTTCGGTTCCGAGCCCCCTATTGGTGCGGTTCGGTTTCAATTTTCACCGTCGGTTCGGTTTTCGGTTTTGAGTTTTTGGTTCGGTTTTGCACCGAACCGAACCGATGCTCACCCCTAGTCATAGGCACACTGATGATCCGTCTATGATCCATACAAGCCCAAGGCGTGGCCCAAAGACATTGGGGCGTTTCAAGGGATTATACTTCACATATAGGATGGTTGATTCTCATTGTGGTCACTTGGTCCGAAGGTCACACAATCCCCGGTCACAAGGCAGTGCTTCACTTCTCCGTAGATAGTAGTCATACTCGTTACTCACCAAGTATGACCCTCAACAACCTTCTCTCCCGAGGTCCCCAACTCCACGCTTTTAGTGACACATGCCTCCTGGACTCAACTATTTTCGGCTTTGTCAGCCGACCAGTCATAGACATGCTACGGCGCCGAGATTGCTTTCCTCGTTTGATAACCATGGCTTTATGCCTCATCATAGTTGATGGATAGTCTCTAGAGAAGCCCAAGATTGAGGAAGGACAGTGTATCCCATCAATCCTTTCCTCACCTTCCGGATCTACAACGCCTTTTGTTGACGCTGCTCAGCTACTCGGTCTTGGGTATACTGGTTGTCACGCCCTGGTATACCCTGGCCTTTGCTTGACACGGACAGCGTTTTACCGAACGGAGATCACCCGTTAGGCCCCTACTGCCCATGGTTTCGAACAGATCCTTCCGGAACCACGAGATTCAACCGAAAGAACAAGTGCCTCACGAATGTTTACATGTTAACAACAATTATTTCCACCCCTAAAACCTCACCAAAGGGATTACTCACACATAACACAATTCATAAATGCAGAAGGGATTAAACACATTATAGAATGAAAAGAAATACTGGAATAGATAAATAGTACCTAGGCTTCAAGCCTTCGATCTTGTTCAAAAGTAGAAACACAACGGAAAAAGGAAAAGCACGAAAAATGTAAATTATTTTTGGATGCCACACACGGCGAGCTTAATTGGATACTAAAAGTAAAAACAAGAGTTTCAAGGTGCCAAGAACTTCTTCACGCTGCACAACATTAGTCTTTTATACTGCCGGATGGTAGAGGCCTAACCCTAGCTGCGCCGGTTCCAAATCTTCGTCGAGATCTTCTTTCCTTAATTAGCTCGATCTTTGATTGATCCTGATTGAAGATGGCGTCCAGCTGCAAGCTTAGTCAACCTTTCCCATTCCTTCGATCCTTCCAGTTTCTTCTTCCACCTTCTACTTGTTTCTTCAAGATCTCCGAGATTGACCTTCCTTTTATGGCTCTGGCTGTCTCCTTCTCATGGTAACGATCAGACGGATTGCTCTCTTTGGTGTGACTTATACCAGGTGGGTTGCTCCAGGTTCCCATGCCCCAAGTTGAGTTGGAGAGGTACTTGTTGGCCGAAGCTCCATGCTGGTAAACATGATTTAGCAATCCAGGCTCGGTAATGCCCATTCTGACCGCATTTCTTCCGTTTCCGCTCTACTGACCTTCCTTCCTTCACAACTTCCTTTTCCCCCTGACAGACCTGTACTGACACAAATAAAGGGAAAAATAGGGCCAAATGGCCCAAAAGTCGAAGACGCATCAATCTGCGATCAGGCTATCATCAAATCCGCGTGGCAGCCGGAGACATCCTGAAGACTGCATTCTGAACGCACAGTGGGGACTACGATTTCTTGGTGATGCCCTTTGGCCTTACGAAAGCGCCGGCAACGTTCCAATCCACCATGAATGATGTATTCCGGCCCCACCTGAGGAAATTCGTATTGGTATTTTTCGATGATATTTTGGTTTATAGCCACACGGAGGAGGAGCATAGAGAGCATGTTGGGGTGGTGCTGCGCATACTACAAGAGAATCACTTTTTGGCAAACAGAAAAAAATGTGCTTTCGGATGCCAGAAAATTGAGTACTTGGGTCACATTATATCCAAAGATGGCGTGGCGATGGATCCTGCAAAAGTGAGTGCGGTGAACGATTGGCCAAGACCGACCACACCGCGAGGTGTTCGGGGTTTCCTAGGTTTGACTGGGTACTACAGGCGGTTCGTGAAGGAGTATGGATTAATATCAAGACCGCTCACGACCCTAATGAAGAAGGACGCCCCTAAACCTATGAAATGGACAGACGAGGCGGAGCAGGCATTCTGCCAGCTGAAGAGGGTGCTAACTGAGGCACCGGTCTTGGTGCTACCGCAGTTTGATAAGGATTTTGTGGTAGAGTGCGATGCATCGGGTACGGGAATCAGGGCTGTGCTGATGCAAGAACGACGACCGATTGCGTACTTCAGCAAATCTCTTTCCGACCGCACCTTGTCAAAATCAGCGTACGAGCGAGAGATGATGGGCCTCGCGTTGGCTGTGCAACATTGGCGACCTTATCTGTTGGGAAGAAAGTTCGTGGTCCGTACTGATCACCGCAGCTTAAAGCATTTGCTTCAGCAAAAGATAGCGACTCCGGCACAGCAAGTGTGGGTGGCAAAATTGCTGGGGTATGATTTTGAAATTGAATACAAGATCGAGGCATCGAACGCGGTGGCTGATGCACTTTCAAGAAGAGATGGTGACGGTGAGCTGGCAGCCTTGAGCAAGCCCGAGTGGGTGGGCTGTAGTGACGTCGAGGAGGAGCAGGCGAAGGATGAATATGTGGGCTCGATTATGCAAGCAGTCCAAGAGCAACCTGGCAGCAAGCCGGGGTTCGAGTTGGTGGGGTCCCGGCTATTCTACTAGGGCCGTGTGGTTCTGCCGGCATCGTCTGCTTGGATACCCAAGCTCCTTACTGAATTTCATGATACCCCAGCGGGCGGACATGCCGGGGTCTATCGTACATATCGCCGGATTGCGGGTAACGTTTATTGGAAAGGCATGTTCCGCCATGTGAAGGACTACGTTGCTCGATGTCTTATTTGCCAGAAGATGAAATATGAGGCGATGTCCCCGGCGGGATTGCTGCAGCCATTGCTTGTTCCCGAGCAGATTTGGAAGGATATTTGAATGGATTTCATTACGTGCCTGCCAAAGTCGAAAGGGTTCTCAGTTGTTTTGGTGGTGGTGGACCGACTTTCGAAGTACGCGCATTTTATGGCACTGAAACCGCCTATCTCAGCTCGATTAGTAGCCGATGTATTCGTCAAAGAAGTGGTTCGGCTGCATGGTATTCCCAAATCCATTGTTAGTGATCGAGATTCCATGTTCGTAAGTGCATTCTGGAAGGAGCTTTTTGAGCAGTCAGGGACGAAGCTCAAGTTTAGTACGGCGTATCATCCGGAAACGGACGGTCAAACGGAAGTGTTGAATAGGGTGTTGGAGACTTACTTGCGTTGCTTCACCAGTGAACAACCAAAACAGTGCATTCGTTGGCTCGCTTGGGCAGAATTTTGGTACAACACTTCGTACCAATCCGCCGCACGGATGACGCCCTTTGAGGTTGTCTATGGGCAGCCTCCTCCTTCTCTACGACGGTTTCTTCCGGGAGAATGCCAAGTCGCGGCGGTGGCCGATAACTTGGGCAGCCGGGATGAGATTTTACGCCATCTTCGTGATAACCTGACAAGAGCTCAGCAAAAGATGGCACAACAGGCCAACAAACATCGTCGAGAGCTGAAGTTTGAAGTGGGGGATAGGGTGTTCTTGAAGGTACGTCCCTTTCGGCATTCGTCGCTGCGGGGCGGGCCGCATCACAAGTTATCTGCTCGTTTCTATGGGCCGTTTGAAGTGATTGGGCGCGTGGGCAAGGTGGCGTGTAAACTGCAGCTTCCAGCGAGCAGTAAAATACATCCAGTGTTCCATATATCTTAGTTGATGAAGGCGGTAGGGGATCATCCCGTGGCGGCCGAATTGTCGGAATCTATCGAACTCCCTATTATGTCGGTTCTGGAACCGGAAATCATTTTGGCTTGGAGGAAAGTGGCGAGAGGATCAGCTGAGAAAGAACAGTTACTGGTAAAATGGAAAGGACAGTCGGAGGATGACGCGACGTGGATTGATATAAAGAATTTCAAAGGCCAATTTCCTGATTTCAACCTTGAGGACAAGGTTGTTTCGATGGGGGATGGAGTTGATAGAGAGTCCGAGATCGACGTTGAAGGAGAGGGTCGGGATATTGACGTGCATGAGGTGCATGGACCGAAGCCGTTGATTGTTTACAAGAGAAGATCGCGTGAAGGAAGGGAGTGAGCCCACGTTCGTGGGCTGGGCTATTGAAGGAGTGTTTTATCATTAGGGTTTAATTATTTGATTAGTAGTATTTGATATTATTTCCTTAATTATAGTTGGAGCAGTATTTATAGGAGATTAGGGTTTATTACTGTTATGAATTTGGGAGGATATTATTTTGGAGCCTGGGGGTTGGGACGGCTTTGCCGTAATTCTGTTGATCTCTAGTTCTTTCTTTACTATATCAAAACTGTTTTTATCAGAAGTGATGAGATGATTGTCTTCATAGGCAACGTGACTAGAGTCGCAGTTGTTGCAATTGGAGATTTGTCTTTAAGTTCTAAAGACATAGTTTAGTTTTTTGAGAGTTCCTTATCATGTTCCAAAATTTTGAATAGATGAATCTTATGTCATTTTTTATAGTGGTGTTTATCATAAGAAATGACAAAGTTGTCTATTTTGGTATTTCTCTTTATACTATAACTTGTCTACATAATACATTTATATTGCATGTACATCATCGAACAAAAGAAAGAGAAAAGTTAAGGCTAATCTCTCATGAGGATCTTACACATATATTGATACCCTAGATTAGGTCACATCTATCTTAACAGGATCCAAAAGCTCGTCTCTAAATAGTACATTGGATTTAATCCAGGTTGTACGATTTGGAACCTGCGAATTCTGTATAGAGGAAAATATGGAGACGTGGCCGTTCATGGCAAAGGGGATAAAGGGCCAACAATGTGTTAGGGATGATCTTTTCTGATTCATTGTCAGTGTTTGGGATTCCAACCCAGTTTACTACACCATGTAATCCTTATATAAGATGGTGTGGTGGAGAGAAGAAATAGGTCACTCTTGGAAAAATATGTTCGATGATGAGTTATGCATATTTGCAATTAGACCTAAAGAATGAGAAGGTGGTTATTAGCAATGACAAACGATTCTTAGAAGTGGACTATGTGAATAATAATTCATCCAAGTCAGATATTGTGCTTCAAGAAATTGAAGGCAATAGACAGGTGATTCCATAACCCAAGCCAAGTGTGCAAGAGTTTGTACCACAAGAGACTGCACACACTGTTGACATATACGTGCCACCACAACTCCATTGTAGTGGGAGGGTTGTGGGACAACCCGATCGATTTATGTTCTTGGGAGAATCTTTAGATTCGGTCCCTGATAGTGAATATAAGAAAATCAACCCGGATATCTACTTGGAATTAGTGGGAGACGAGAATGATTATTTCTGGCACACCTCAATGGATTCAGTAATGCAATCCATTAAAAAAAGGGTGTATACTAGAAAATCTTGCTACTAGAAGGCAGTAAAGCCATAGGTTGCGAGTGAGTATATAAGAGAATGATAAGTCCGAATGAGCAAGGTCGTAGCTTTTAAAGCTAGACTGGTGGTGAAAGGTTATACCTAGTATGTAGGTATAGATTATGATGATGTTCTTTCGCTAGCTTCTATGCTCAGGAATTCGGACCATTTTACCCATAGCAGCTCACTTAAACCATTAAGGTCTGGCAAATGGATGTCAAAAATATTTTTCTAAAACTGTTACCTTGGAGAAGGTAGGGACATCTATGTGCAACAGCTTTAAGGTTACGTGGGGGAGGAAGAGAAGCATCTCGTGTCATCGGCGATGTGGTTTACCTTGCATTTTATGTAGATAGTACCCTCCTAATTGGCGACAATATGGAGTTATTATCAAACATAAAGTAGTGGTTACCCGAACAGTTTTAGATGAAAGACTAAGGAGGTATAGTATACATTTTTGTGATCAAGGTTATAAGAGATCACTAGAAAAAAATGTTGGGCTTATCTCGAGTGTCTTACATTGATACTGAGAATACTCGTTTTAGTATGCATACCGTCAAGAAAGGATTGCAACCTTTGAGCTATGGCGTTCCTTTATCTAAAGACATATGTCTTAAGATGCCTATTGAGGTTGAGGAAATGAAGGCAATATTCTACGTTTCCGCAGTAGATAGCCTCATCTATGGATTGTTATATACGAGATCTGCTATTTGCTATGCAGTTAGCATGGTTGTAAGATATCAGTATAGTCCTAGTTAAGGACACTGAACTGTGGTAAATTATATTCTCAAGTCCCTGACTAGAGAATAAGGATAGTTTACGAGTTAGACAGTTTAGTTCTTTTTGGATTATACGGTTTCGGATTTTCAGGCTGACCGGAACAAAGAATAATTACCTCGAGCTATGTGTTTTCCTTGGGAGGTAAAAACCATTTGGTTTGACCACTACCTCCAAGATCTAAAAGTGATTTCTAGTTTACGTGAGAGCATCACCTTCATGATAACTCAAGTGCAGTTTCAAACTCTAAGTTATACGATTATACGATTATTCGTAAATCGAGAGTAAGTACCAAGTTATACGATTATTCGTAAATCGAGGTTATGTACTCATAGAATGAAATAACTCATATTGGAGAAATTTACTAATCTTTCACAAAAAGGCTTATCGCAAATGGTCATTGAACGATGGGAATGTGATTGACGCCACCCACTTAGGAAACTTTAAGTATAAGTGGGAGAAGTGTTAGGTGATTGGTAAATAGACACATTGTACACTAAAAGTTTGCATTAGTATAAGTTGGAGATTGTTGGATTTGTATACTGAAAGCAAGAACGTTTTATGCTTGTATACAATGATTCCTGAGTTCACTATCTAATCTCCTATCTGATTGTGTTCATGATTGCATATGTATGTCTTTTATCTCTATATAAGTAGATTATATGGTGTGTTGTAGATCACAGAAGACCATATAATTGGAATAACCTTAAGAGATATAAACTAATCACAACCGAGATGACTCTAGTACGAGTCGTTGGTTTAGGTTGCAGTATAGATGGAAGGGGTTTGTCTTGACTACTTGTCTATACTGGTACGTCGTAATGTATTGATAGGATCACAGTGAGATGTATTCTTCTATCTGACATATGTGAATGATCAAGATCTCGGTGACTTAATAAGATCTTAATACTAATAAGGTTTCAAATATATATGTTGATTCATGTATCACTTTGATTTACTATAGGTGAGAGTTATATATTAACTTGGGTATAGGATAATGACATCCCCTTAAAGAGCTCAAAAGGTTTATTGCGTTAAACCCTGCAGGTTGATTAAGTTCAAACGCAATAATAAGGCTTGAATGGTACTACTTAAGGATTACAAAGAGATTAATTAATATAAGCTGTCAGAGCTTTAATTAATTAATGGATGTCGGATATTTTAAATACGGAGGTCTAATAAATCTAAATACAAGTCCGACTCATCATCGGTAAGAAAGGGGTAAGTTAATTATGATCTGGGCTGATCATAAGAATTAATTCATTTGAGGCCCATCTTTATTCCTTGTAACTGATCCCTGGATTGGTCCAAAGTCTTCTGAGCCCAGTAGGAGTCGCCTACTACAGTTATTAAGGCCCTAGGTCTGTGTTTTTATCTTTAAATACAGATATCTGCTCTCAGAATAAGACACAAAAATTAGGGTTTTAGATAACAGAGCAATAAGGAGGCGCCAACTGTGGGGTCGAATTCTTTGGGAGTTCTCATAGTTCGTTGTCCATCCAACGTTGGGAACTGAGCGGGATACAGTTAAGAAGATCTTAGCTGGAGTCAGATTTTCGTAGGAAACCAAGTTCTGGCAGTCTCCGAAAAATACCCATAACTTCCTCTATAGAACTTCGATTGAGGTGAAAGAGGCGGCCACGGAAAGCTATTTTGAAGACGAAGAAGTCGTATTTCTATAAAAAAATACGATTAGAGGTCGTTTGAGGGGTCAAACGGAGCATTCAAGTTGACTGATCTGTTCGGTGTCGAATTGATGAATTCTTGGATTTCTGGTTACATTCCTTCTTCTGTCTCCTCGGTCCAGGTCGACTTGCTTACTGCTCTCCCTTCGGCTGATGAGATCCGCTCGGTGTTCTTCTCCATGGATAGGAATAGCGCTCCCGATCCGGATGGTTTTAATGGTGCCTTCTTTCAGCATTCTTGGGAGGTGGTGGGGGAGGATTTAGTCGCAGCTGTGAGACGTTTTTTCTCTCATGGCTATCTTCCTCACAGTCTTAATTCCAATATGCTTTGTCTTCTTCCCAAGAAGGCCGATGCGGTTCTTGTGTCTGATTACCGTCCTATTGTGCTTGGAAACTTCTTCTTCAAAGTCATCACCAAAATTCTGGCCTCTCGGTTGAATGCGGTGGTGGCGGATATTGTTTCGGCCAATCAGTTCGGTTTTATCTCTGGTCATTCTATTCAGAAGTGTATTTTGCTTGCCTCTGAAGGTGTCAACTGCATGGAGCGTTCGATTCATCTTTGAAGGAAGCAGCAAGGACGATACTCGCCGAATCAAAACTTCCACTGAAGTTTCGGGCCGAAGCCATCAACAACACTTGCTATACACAAAATCTCTCATTCCTCACTCAAAGACATGGAAAAACTCCATACGAGATATGGAAGAACAGGATTTCTTATTTTCATGCTTTCGATTCTAGGTGTTTCATCCATAACAACGACAAAAGAAAGTTAAACACTTTTGATAGCAAGGCCGATCTAGAAATTTTCCTTGGGTATTCTGGTATTGAAGAATCCAGCAAAGTCTATCGAGTGTTTAACTCTCAAACAATGCTTGTGGAAAAAACACCTCATGTTATTTTTGACGAGTCTATTGATGATTTCAGGAAACAGGAAACTGAAGAGAATGCTAAGAATAATGGAGTTTCCAGTACTGAAAAGAAAAGCACTGAACTGAAGGAGGTGTTAGTGTGGGGACCAGGAGAAGATGAAGATACTAAAGAGCTTTAGTATCAAAAGATCAGTCAAGTAACTGAATGTCTGTAACACCCCGTATTTTTCCTTATTAGAAATAGTGTCTTGACACTATTGAGAGTACCGAGATTTTGAGATATTAGATTTTTGATTATCTTAGACGAGACAGAGTTTTCCTTATAGATAGAGATATGAGTTGTTAGAACCGATGATGAAGTTAGAAAGTGAATAGCTTTGAGAAAACAAGTTGAGATAGAGATGCTGATTGAATTGAGAAGAGATTTTTTTTTCCGAGACCGGATATAGAACTACCGGTGAGACTGACTGATCTATTATGTTAATAGGAGCAATGAGTTAGAAATGGAGTTGAGAAAAAAGAGCGAGACCCCCTATAGAGAGGAGTCAATGTGAGAGATGTTTTGTTTGTCTTTGAATGTGGTTTGTCTTGATGTGATGTTATGTGAGATTATTTGTTTGACTGTTTATGTGACTTTTTGTTACGTGCGCATTCATGAGTGAGTTATTATGAATTTTTTTTTAGAATGATAGCACGTGAGTTTTATTTTGAATTTTCAAAACAAACGAGATTTGTTTTACCGAAAAATCAAAAATGCCGATTTAGAAATTTTTCCAACAATACGTTTTCTAATTATTTTTCCTAAAATGATGAATTTTATAAATTGAGTGAGTGTACTAATATTAGTGCTATATTTATTTCAATTTTGTTCACAAGAGTTTTGTGCTATAACATGTCATTAATTAGTGACTAATTTTTCCATGACTTAAGTTCCTACACCATATATTTCCAAATGAGTTTATTAATTACCCTCTTAAGTCATGTGCTTATTACAAGTGGCAAGTGGATTGGACGAGTGGAGAGATGAGAGTGTAGAGAATTGGGAGACAATGCATTAATGAGTGAATAGTACTTTGTCCATAATCATTCTTCCTTAACAAGACAAGCTTATCTCACTTCTCCGTCACACCATCACTCTCGTCCCCATCACTCTCTCTCTCTCTCTCTCTCTCTCTCTCTCTCTCTCTCTCTCTCTCTCTCTCTCTCTCGATTTTCTTCCTCCATGATCACCATTGAAGAGACCTCCAAAGCTTCCTAGAATCATACCAAGAGCAAAATCCTTTACTAAATCAAGACCTAAACACTTTCTACTACATAAATTCAAGAGATCCTTAGAGTTTAGTCTTGGAGCTAGAGAGAGAAACCTTGTTCTTTGTTTGATCTTGGGTAAGTGATCTTTATTTTCATAGATCTAGCTTCTATGATGTTCTATATGTGTTTATATGGAAGATTGAAGCATGAAAACAACCCCTACTATTTTTCCCTAATTTTCGAAAATGGGGAGTTTTTACCCTTCAAAGATCTTTCTTGTTCTTTTCTTAAATTGGGGTGAGAAATATGTTTAATGAGGTGTTTTGAGATGATTGATGTGTGTTTTGCAAAGCATGGTCTTGTGATGCAAATTTTTGCATAGTTTAGTTTGACCTAAAATTGGGAGATCTTTGAATTTATGGTTTGAACAATAAATTGATGATGAGCATGAGATTATGATGTGTTTTTGATGATGATTGATGGTCTATATTGAGGATATATTGATGTGAGTTACTTAGATGAAAATTAGGTATATGTGTATCTATGCCTAAAATTGTTAATTGATGATTATGTAAGTGTTTAAGTGGCTTGAATTGATAGATCTAAGGTTGGAGTGATGTTTCTTTTATGCTCTGCCGAGCTATTTTTGTTATGCTCTAGCGAGCTATTTTTGTTATGCTCTGCCGAGCTATTTTTGTTCTGCTCTGCCGAGCTATTTCTGTTCTGCTCTGGCGAGCTATTCTACTAAGCACTGCCGAGACATTTTGCTCTGCTCTGACCGAGTCTTTTTACTCTGCTCGGAACGTGTCATTTAGCTCTGCTCTGCCGAGTCATTCAGCTCTGCTCTGCCGAGTCATTTAGCTCTGCTCTACCGAGTCATTTAGCTCTGCTCTGCCGAGACATTCAGCTCTGCTCTACCGAGTTGTTTAGCTCTGCTCTGCCGAGTCATTCAGCTCTGCTCTATCGAGTCATTCAGCTCTGCTCTGCCGAGTCATTCAGCTCTGCTCTCCCGAGTCATTCAGCTCTGCTCTCTTGAGCTTTTCTGCTCTGCTCTGTCGAGCTTTATGCTCTGCTCTGTTGAGCTTTTCTGCTCTACTCTGGCCACCGAGCCGAGTCTAATGAGTTAAATATTTTTGTATTGATGTTTTTTAGTGTTATAATAGTTTAATATGAGTTTTGAGGAGTTTTCATTGGAGTTTGTTTGTGACATGTCTATGTGTGAATTTATATGGTTATGTGCTTACGCATGTCTATGTGCTTGATTGCTATGAGTTTAATCCAAGTTGAGTGTTAAGTCGAGAGTAGGACTTATGAATCCTTAGGAGTTAAGTATACCTAGGGATTGCGATTTATTTGGGTAAATAGAAGATAAGTGAAAAGTTATAGTTTGAGACAAGATTGGATTTTAGTAAATAAGTTCTAACTGAGGTTTATTTTATCACATGAACCTTCGATGATGATGATGATGATATATGAAGGCCCGAGCGAGATGAAGAAGTAAGTCGCCTGTTTTCTTTCCGAGCCTAAGCGAATGACTTCAGGTGGGCAATATTTTGAGTATTCTTATATCATATGAGCTTTCTAAAATGATTTGATAATGTTATGAGTTTATCAAATGTTTTGAGATAAATGATGTTTGAGAACTATTTTACTTCCCAATTTTTAATGTTAAGCCTGTATGTTACCCTCTACTGATGAGATGAGACGAATTCGGTCCTACCACAAGCGGGATTTTGTGTACAGAGGTGACTGCGAGCCATCTTCGGGTCGGCCGGTCACGGTACTTGAGAGGGAGGCCTACTTCTCAGTACCTTTAATGATGATGAGTTGTAGATGTGGTGCATACATGTTGAGATCTTTGACTGCAATCGTTTCTTTATGATGTCATGATTATTAAAACTGCTTACACAGGTTCATTTACGCTAAATTTATTCCTGTGTATTGCTGAGATGTGGCAAGTTTCAAACCTATATCTCTATGAGCACCTTTCTTATTTTCCGGCATTTGCCCACTGAGTATTATATACTCACGGCCTGCATGTATTTCTAAATGTGCAGGCTAAGCGATGAGCGAGATTGGTCTGGTGCTAGTGGGGGAAACGTTTCAATCAATATGTTTACATTACTGTATTCCCTTCTTGTTGATAGAGTCTTGATGATTGAGATACTTTGTATTCTTTTGAAATCAAGCAATTTACTCGCGGTTATATGTCTTCATACATATAATCGATTCACCTTTTTGCTGCGATACTCTAAATAATATGATTCCTTATGAAAAATGAGCTATACCTGCTTTGTTTTTGTTCTTGAAAATCCTTATATTTATGGAGATATGACGATGTTGACATTTATACCCTTGAGTTGAATTATGATGCCTTGTCTTAGCATGCTTTGATGTGAGCTTCCGCATGATGTTCAATCTAGTTCTTCTTATCTTTTTATTCTTTTATTATAGTCGTATCGATACTCGGACTCCGCTATTACTAGCGTTGAGATCGGGCTGCGACAGAGTGGTATCAGAGCAGTTCGTCTGCTCTGAGTTTATTGCTTGATTGAGTTGAGCCTTTGATTGCTCTCATCTTTGAGTTGAGTACTAGTCTAATTTGAATTCCTAGGCTAGTTTGGGAGTCAGTTCGAAACAAAACCCCAGCACCCCATTTCTTTGCTGCTTTTCTGTTGAGAGTTGAGTTTGAGTCACTAATGAGTTATGTATTGTTTTGATGGCGGAATTGTTTGCAGTGATGGATTGTGAGATGAGGCAGTTGTTGTGGAATATGAGGAGAGATGTTGAGGCTAGTATAGCCAATGCCCCACCGTACCAAACGAGGATGAGTATGTTGTTGATTGAGATGTACCAAGTAAGTTCGTATCCATTTTCTAATGGACATGATAATTTATATTACAGGATGCAGAGTCAAGAAGAGACAGTAATGTAGAGACGATATAGTGAGGCGATGCGCCGTTGGTTCAGATCTACTGGACCGAGAGAGGGCGATATGCTTGGAGAGTTTCTAGCACTCTACCACCGTCGTTGGTTGGAGGCTAGTACCCACGGGATTGACGAGGCTGAGGCCATCACACACCTGATTCCGCAGCTGCCACCCAAGTGGCAGGACTGGGCGGCTTCGCTGGTGCCGCAGCACATCTTGAGGACAGAGTTCGGGCATTTCATGAGCGCCGATTTTCATGGCTTCGTCGCAACTCTTAGCCACTGCTACTTCGCTTATGGCGAGCCACCTTCACCGCCGTACAGAGAGTCTGAGCGACCAGCCCAGGGAGTGGAGCTAGTTGTTGTGCCCCAACTTCCCGATGAGCCGTTTTCGATTGCACCGCTACCCCCAGCTGATCCGATTCTAGTTTCATCTGAGCCTTTTATCCCTGAGCCGATGGTCTTTGAGACGTACTCCCCTGTGATAGAGCATGATCCGTTTTCGTTTCTATCACTTATTCATTTTCCCAGCGCTGGTTTACCATCTTGGGATTTGACACCGGTGACGGCACCTTTGCCACTACCACCGTTTGAGTCGCCGCCGCCGATTATTTCTACAGAGCCGCAGATACAGCATTTTCCCTATGATCTTTATTCGAGGGTTGCCCCGTTGCCTGAGCCAGGCACTTTAGCTTTCCAGATGTATATGCATCCTATCTTATACCCACCGTCTCGAGATGCCCAGGAGGGAGGATCTCGGCCAGCACACTTCGACAGCGATGAGGAGGATCCGGACAAGGAGACTTCGGAGATGACGGTTGGCTATGAACGGATCCGGTCGCTGCAGCATCATACTACTGCCGATGGAGTCGAGACATGGGTACCGGTTCCTGAGGTGCCAGTGTATGGACTGATGATGGATAGGAAATAGAGTTGATGAGAATTATAAATAATGATAGACGAGAAATAGAGTGGACGAGAATTTTGAGAATTTTGAGATCACATATGAGACATAGAATTGAGATGAGAAAAGAGAACTTGTTTTTTTTTTAAATAACGAAGGACTAAGCTTCGAGGCCAATCCTTATATTTCATTTTTTCCTTTGTAGTATGCCTCCGAGAAGAAGAGGGAACAGAAGGAACATAAACCGAAAAGAAGTAGAAGAAGATGAGCAAAGAGACCCCACACCACCACCTCCTCCACCACCAGAAATGAGGATAGAGGAACTTTTTCTGAGATAAAATTCACCAACATTCAATGGATCGGGAGATCCCGCTGAAACTGAGGAGTGGATTCGGAGTATGGAAATAATTTTCAGATTCCTTAGATGTAGTGACGCTGAGCGTCTCATGTGTATGTCGTATCAACTTAAAGGATCTGTAGATTTCTGGTGGGAAGCGAAACAGAAAACGATGAACGAAGAGCAGATAGCAGCTCTTACTTGGGAGCAGTTTAAAGAAGCTCTTTGCGAGAAATACATACCCCGAAGTTATCAAAAGAAGAAAGAGATGGAGTTTGTAAACTTGAAGTAAGGGAATAAGACAGTAGCTGAGTATGACCGACAATTTTACGATTTGGCTGGATATGCTCCATATAGAGTGGATACAGATGAAAAGATGTCGAAACTGTTTTGCTCCGGACTAAAGCAAGAGATGCGAGTCATTTTAGCGAGTCAGAGTGCGCTAACCTATGCTGAGGCTTTGAACAGAGCGTTAGACATGGAACTGGCAATGCAGCCAGAGAGACCGAGTCAAACTTCGATGCCACAACCAAACCCGAATTTTCAAACGGAAAATCAGTCTTTTGCTGGACAAGGCCAAAAGGGCAAGAGAAAATGGGACGACCGGAGCCAAGGTCCCAAGAAGCCGTAGCAGAGTCAGAATGCGCCACCGCAATATCAGAACCGAGACAAACGGCCCTATGTTGGCCCAACTGCCCCAGCGGCAACTCCTCAAGGACCGCGAGGGATACCGCCTTGCCCGAAGTGTAATAAACTACATCTGGAAGAGTGTAAATTGGGACAGAATAGCTGTTACACCTGCGGAAGGGTAGGGTACTACTCGAACCAGTGTCCGAATCGCCAGCAAAGTGGAAGCGGAGGACGACCGAGTCAGTTTCGGCCGCAACTCAAAGCGATGGAGGGAATCCTACCGCTACATCTACCACAGTGACAACAGCCAGCCTATCGACCACTACAGCCAAGAGGGCAGCTACCGGCCCTGCAAGCGAATCAACCTCATCATCAGATAATGTTCACACTTGAGCAGAAAACACCAGAGAAGAATCGATGGAACTTAACAGGTATAGGCGAGTTGAAGGGTGTACCTATAGTAGTATTGTTCGACACTGGAGCATCGCATTCTTTTATCTCTCATACTTGTGTCGATACCTTGGAACTGAACGTAGAGTCTGCTCCACAACCTCTAAGTGTCGCAGCCCGAAATCCCAACGCTAGTAATAGCGGGGTACGAGTATCGATACGACTAATAATAAATGGATAAATAACCATAAGACTTAAATTGAACATCGGCGCGGAAGCTTACATCAAAACATGCCAAGGCAAAGACTCATAGTTTGACTCAATGGTGTATTCATCAATATCGTTATGACTTCTTGAATATTAGGAATTTCAAGAAGGAAAGCAAAGTAGGTACTGCTTATTTTCCATAAGGAATCATAATATCAAGAGTAACACAGCAAAAGACGTATCAATTATATGTATGAAGACATATAATCGCGAGTATATTGCTTGATTTTAAAAGATTAGTATATCATCTCACTAAGGTTTTATCAACATCAGAAGGAAAACAATGTACATCGTCCCTTAGACTCTAACATCAAAGGGAAAACAATCAAGGAAAACTTCATCAGTGAAACCATCCCCACCAGCACCAGTCCAATCTCGCTCCAAAGCTTATCCTGCACATTTAGAAATATATGCAGGGCGTGAGTAATAATACTCAGTGGGCAATCGCCGGAAAAACATCAAAGGCGCTCTTAGAGCTATATGTTTGAAGCTTGCCATATCATCAGCAATACACAGAAATAAGTTTATCATCAATGAAATCTGTGCATGCAGTTTTAAACATCATAACATCATAAAGAAATGACTGCAGTCAAAATATTCATCATGTATGTACCACGTCTACAACATCATCATTATTATCGATACTGAGAAGTAGGCCTCCCTCTCAAGTACCGTGACTGGCCGACCCGAAGACGGCTCACAGTCACATCTGTGCACAAAATCCCGCTTGTGGCAGGACCGAATTCGTCTCATCAGTAGAGGGTAACACACAAACTTATCATCAAAATTTTGGCAAGTCAAACAGTTCATAAACATCATTTATCTCAAAACATCTCATAATCTCATCATCATTTAAACAATTTAGAAAAGCTCTTAAACTGAATACTCAAAATAATGCCCACCTGGAGTCCTTCGCTTAAGCTGGGATAGGAACAGGGGACTTACTTCTTCGTCTTGCTCGGGTCTTCATAAATCATCAACATCATCACGAAGGTTCATGTGATAAAACAATCTCAGTTAGATCTCAATACTAAAATCCAATCTCGTTTCATCGATAACTTCTCACTCAACGTCTATTTACTCAGTAAAACTAAATCCCTAGGTATACTCAACTTCTAAGGATTCACACGTCTTATTCTTGATTTAACTCTCAACTCGGACCATACTCAGCAAACAAGCACATAGGCATGTAGAACACATAAGCATACAACTTCACATAACAAATCACAAACCATCAATCATAAGTTTGACTCGGAGACCAGAGCAGAGAATGCTCGGTGGTCAAGGTGGAAAAACTCAGCAGAACGGAGCGGAGTAGCTCGGCAGTACTGCGGAAAATACTCGCCAGGGCAGAGGAATCATGAACTCTCTGTCGTCAGAGGAATGGTGAACGTCAGAGGAATCAATCATCAGAGGACTCGATCGTCAGAGGATTCATCGTCAGAGGAATCAGACGTCAGAGGAATCGATCGTCAGAGGATTCGATCGTCAGAGGAATCAATCGTCAGAGGAATCGATCGTCAGAGGACTCGAACTCAGAGGAATGAACTCAGAGGAATCAATTTCAGAGGACTCGAACTCGCTGGCAGAGCAACGGGAAAATGAACTCTCTGTTATGCTAGAGGAATGGCGAACTTGCTGGCAGGGCAGCGAAGAAAAGAACTCGCTGGCATATCCGGGGAAAATGAATTCTCTGGCATGCCAGCGGGGAAACGACTTCTCTGAGCAGAACGAGACTCAAGGCGGATCAAAGCGAACGAGAGTAACTCTAAACTTCATCGACTTTTCATACCCAGAAATCATCAAACATCACATTAATCCTTTCATCTATTCATGCTCATCGTCAAAACATCATTCAAGACATAACTTACAGATTTTTCCCAAATCTTACATCAGACTAAATTTTGTAAAAACTCATGCTCAAGACTCAGTTTTGAAAAACACCTCTTAATCACTTCAAATCATCACGTATAACATACATCTCATCATATATAACTCATTTCTCACCCCATTTTTAGAAAAGAATCAGAAAGATTTTTAAAGGGCATGAGCCCTAATTTTCGAAAATGACGAAAAAGGTGAAGGGGGAGTTTCTCATGCTTCAGTCATCCTTCTAAACACATATATCACATAAAAAGTCTAGATCCCAAAGGATTCAAACACTTACTCAGGTAGTTTCAAGAAAAGGAAAGCTTCGGTCTCTATTCTTCAAGCATCAAACTCCACTAAACTTCTTGATTTAAGAGTAGTAAGTGTTTATGGACTAGATTTAGTGGAGGATTTCACTATGGTTACGTCTGTGTAAACTCGAGCTTGGTCTCCCATGGAGGAGAGAAGAAATGTCTTGAGGGAGAGAGAAGAAGTTGAAAGACCGAAATGAGAGAAATGACGGAGAGAGAGAGATGCTTCGGTTTTATCAAGATTCTTATTCCATAAGATAAGAAGCATTAAATGCTCAATAGTAGCTTGTCTCTCCCTTAGTAGCAAGCCTAAATCGGCTAATTTCCCACATGTGAGAAGGGATTAAAATAATGGGTGTGAGTGTAGGAACGTGTGGCGGAAAATAAATCATGTACGCTAATTTTCAAGAATCAGATTGACTCAAAATAAATATTAGTGCGCACATATCAGGTAAATCACATAATCGTCAATTAAATAACTCACACCGTTATCACATTAAAAACGGATCATCACTCATCATCACTCTAACTTAATCCTCTTTATAGTGATTCACAATCACCACCTCGACTCTATCTCTCGTCTTTCTTCTCATCATCAAAATCAATTTACCATCTCCATCTCAACTCACACATCACTCTCAATTCTATCAACATCTCCATTTTACTCATCTTGCCATTCATCGGCAACTTCCTTGACTCTATGTCAAACTCATTATTCCTATTTTCTTAATAGGACTGTCAACCTCTGATAACTCGGTATCCGGAAATTCTAATCCCGGTAGTCGAAAATAAATAAAATCCCAACTCAAATTAATCGGCATCTATAACTCGACTCGTTTCTCTAATCTCTTCACTCTAACTCCATCATGAGTTTGTCCACTCATAACTCAAAATCTTCACATCTCGACATCTCAGTATTCTCAGTAGTGTTAAAACACTATCTCTTATCATAAGGAAAGGTACGGGGTGTTACACTAAGAGTAACTACACCCATAGGCAGAACTACTATGGTTTCGCACGTGTGCCCTAACTTAGAATTTAAGTTAGAATCGATTAAGCTCGAGGCTAGAAACCTGAGATTGATGCCTATGTGGCACTTGGATATAATTTTGGGAATGGATTGGTTAGAAGAAAACCATGCGAAGATAGAATGCAAGGAGATACGGATATCTTTTCAGCCACCTGGCCAAGAACCTACTACCTTCATTGGTATTGAGGAAAAATGGAAGAAGACGCCGATCATCTCGGCACTGTAAGCAAGAAAGCTCTTGCAAAGAAAAGATACAACCGCGTACGTTGTATATCTAAACCAGAGAGAGGAATCCAAGGCAAACGTTGATAACGTGCCAGTCGCGCGAGAGTACAAGATATTTTCCCTGAAACTTTACCGGGATTACCACTAGATCGACAACTTGAGTTTACGATCGATTTAGAGCCTGACGCAACACCGACGTCGAAAGCGCCGTATAGAATGGCCCCTGCTGAGCTGCAAGAGTTAAAGCTGCAACTCCAAGAACTTCTAGACATGGGCTTCATTCGCCCTAGTGTTTCCCCGTGGAGAGCACCAGTTCTTTTTGTTAAAAAGAATGATGGAAGCTTGAGGTTGTGTATTGACTATCGAGAGCTGAATAAGGTAACCTTGAAGAATAAGTATCTGTTACCTCGAATCGACGACCTGTTTGATCAACTACAAGGAGCGAGTACTTTTTCAAAGATTGACTTGAGAACGGGATACCATCAGTTGAAGATACGATCGGAAGATATTCCGAAGCCGGCATTTCGTACGAGGTACGGACACTATGAGTTTATAGTAATGCCTTTTGGTTTAACGAATGCCCCAGCCGTGTTCATGGACCTCATGAACCGAGTTTTTCACGAATACTTAGATAAGTTCGTGTTAGTCTTCATAGACGATATTCTAATTTACTCGAAGAACAAACAAGAACACGAGGAGCATTTGAGGATCGTGTTGGAGAGATTGCGAGCTGAAAAGCTTTATGCTAAGTTCAGCAATGCGAGTTTTGGCTTGAAGAAGTCAATTTTCTTGGCCATATCTTTTCCGCGAGAGGAATCGAAGTAGACCCAACGAAAGTTCAAGCGGTACAAGAGTGGAGATCACCGACTACACCGCATGAGATTCGCAGTTTTCTTGGTTTAGCAGGGTATTATCGACGTTTTATTGAGGGCTTTTCGAAAATTGCTAAACCATTGACGCACCTGCTAAAGAAAGAAGTCAAGTTCGATTGGACGGACGAATGCGAGCGGAGTTTTCAAGAGTTAAAGAAGAGACTCACCATTGCCCCAATTTTAGCTGTTCCGAAGGCAGATAAAGAGTATGCAGTTTACACAAATGCATCGAAAAATGGTCTAGGTTGTGTACTGATGCAAGAGGGAAAAGTTATAGCGTATGCTTCGTGACAACTGAGACCACATGAGATACATTATCCAACGCATGATTTAGAATTAGCAGCCGTAGTGCATGCTTTGAAGATCTGGAGACACCATATCTACGGAGCACGGTGTGAGATATGCACCGATCACAAAAGTCTCAAATATTTCTTTGAGCAAAAAGATCTGAACATGCGACAAAGAAGATGGCTAGAATTGGTGAAAGATTACGATTGTGGGATAAATTATCATCCCAGAAAGGCTAACGTTGTAGTTGATGCTTTGAGCAGAAAGAATCAAGGGGAATTGGGATTTCTCCTTACTCGAGAAGCGACCCTGATCAAGGAATTTGAGAAAATGAATTTGGAGGTAGTAATACCACCTCAAGCGATAGAAATAATGATTGTTGTACTGAGCATTACACCTGACTTACGATCGAGGATAGTCATAGCTCAAAGAGAGGATGAGAAGATGGAAAAGTTACGAATGAAGATTTGAACCGAGAAAGTGGAGAGCTATAAAGAAGCGGCAGATAGTGCCATTTTGTTAGAAGAAAGACTGTGTGTGCCCGATAAAGAAGAGTTGAAGAATGAGATCATGAGTGAAGCTCATGACACCCCTTATACCGCACATCCAGGAAGCACGAAGATATACCAAGACTTGAAAACAAAGTTTTGGTGGGAAGGAATGAAGCGAGAAATAGCGTCTTTCGTTGAAAGATGTTTGGCATGTCAGCAAGTTAAAGTGCTACACCAATGACCCTATGGCAAGTTACAGCCATTAGAAATTCCAGAGTGGAAATGGAGTGATATAGCCATGGACTTTGTGACGGGATTGCCAAAGTCAAAAAGAGGAAATACCGCTATTTGGGTAATCATTGATCGATTGACGAAGAGTGCACATTTTATACCGATTCAGATTACTTATGGATCTGACAAGCTAGCTCAGATTTATATCCAAGAAATAGTGCGATTTCATGGAGTACCGATGACGCTCACATCTGATCGAGATTCGAAGTTTACTTCACGTTTTTGGATGAGCATGCAGAAAGAGTTGGGTACTAAATTAAATTTTAGTACAACGTTTCATCCGCAAACAGATGGACAGTCCGAGAGGACTATTCAAATATTGGAAGACATGATCCGAACTGTTATGCTTGATAGAGGAAACCAATGGGAGCAAGTTTTGCCCCTGATTGAATTTGCTTACAATAACAGTTTTCAGTCAACTATCAACATGGCTCCATGCGAAGCCTTGTGTGTAGATCTCTGCTTTATTGGGACGAAGTTGGAGAAAGAAAAGTACTTGGACCAGACACAATAGAAGAGATGATTTCCATAGTGCGACAGATTCGACGGAGAATAAAAGAAGCACAAGATCGACATAAATCTTATGCAGACACCAGAAGGACGGAGATTCAATTTGAAGTGGGAGACAAAGTTTTTCTAAAAGTTTCCCCATCCAGAGGAGTTCACCGTTTTGGAGTTAAAGGAAAACTCAAACCGAGATATATAGGACCTTACGATATATTAGAGAAAGTAGGCCCTGTAGCCTATAAACTAGCGTTGCCTCCGAGCTTCGCAAACGTCCATGACGTTTTCCATGTGTCTCAATTGAGAAAGTACGTGTTTGATCCAAAACACGTCATCCACCAAGAAAAAGTGTCCCTGGAGCTGGATTTGAGCTACGAGGAGAGACCTGATGCTATTCTGGACCCGAAGGTCCAACAATTGAGGAACAAGTCGATTCCTTTGGTGAAAATCCAATGGAGACATCACGGTCAAGAAGAATCAACATGGGAACTCGAAGAGAAGGTGAAAGAGAAGTATCCTAAGCCTTTTCCCGAAGGTGAATAACTCAAATTTCGGGATGAATTTTTTTTTATGGGGGGTAGAATGTAATACCCCGTACTTTTCCTTATTAGAAATAGTGTCTTGACACTATTGAAAGTACCGAGATTTTGAGATATTAGATTTTTTATTATCTTAGACGAGACAGAGTTTCCTTATAGATAGATATATGAGTTGTTAGAACCGATGACGAAGTTAGAAAGTGAATAGCTTTGAGAAAACGAGTTGAGATAGAGATGCTGATTGAATTGAGAAGAGAATTTTTTTTTCGAGACCGGATATAGAACTACCGGTGAGACTGACTGACCTATTATGTTAATAGGAACATTGAGTTAGAAATCGAGTTGAGAAAAAAGAGCGAGAACCCCTATAGAGAGGAGTCGATGTGAGAGATGTTTTGTTTGTCTTTGAATGTGGTTTGTCTTGATGTGATGTTATGTGAGATTATTTGTTTGACTGTTTATGTGACTTTTTGTTACGTGCGCATTCATGAGTGAGTTATTATGAAATTTTTTTTAGAATGATAGAACGTGAGTTTTATTTTGAATTTTCAAAACAAACGAGATTTATTTTACCGAAAAATCAAAAATGCCGATTTAGAAATTTTTCCAACAATACGTTTTCTAATTATTTTTCCTAAAATGATGAATTTTATAAATTGAGTGAGTGTACTAATATTAGTGCTATATTTATTTCAATTTTGGTCACAAGAGTTTTGTGCTATAACATGTCATTAATTAGTGACTAATTTTTCCATGACTTAAGTTCCTACACCATATATTTCCAAATGAGTTTATTAATTATCCTCTTAAGTCATGTGCTTATTACAAGTGGCAAGTGGATTGGACGAGTGGAGAGATGAGAGTGTAGAGAATTGGGAGACAATGCATTAATGAGTGAATAGTACTTTGTCCATAATCATTCTTCCTTAACAAGACAAAGCTTATCTCACTTCTCCCTCACACCATCACTCTCGTCCCCATCACTCTCTCTCTCTCTCTCTCTCTCTCTCTCTCTCGATTTTCTTCCTCCATGATCACTATTGAAGAGACCTCCAAAGCTTCCTAGAATCATACCAAGAGCAAAATCCTTTACTAAATCAAGACCTAAACACTTTCTACTACCTAAATTCAAGAGATCCTTAGAGTTTAGTCTTGGAGCTAGAGAGAGAAACCTTGTTCTTTGTTTGATCTTGGGTAAGTGATCTTTATTTGCATAGATCTAGCTTCTATGATGTTCTATATGTGTTTATATGGAAGATTGAAGCATGAAAACAACCCCTACTATTTTTCCCTAATTTTCGAAAATGGGGAGTTTTTACCCTTCAAAGATCTTTCTTGTTCTTTTCTTAAATTGGGGTGAGAAATATGTTTAATGAGGTGTTTTGAGATGATTGATGTGTGTTTTGCAAAGCATGGTCTTGTGATGCAAATTTTTGCATAGTTTAGTTTGACCTAAAATTGGGAGATCTTTGAATTTATGGTTTGAACAATAAATTGATGATGAGCATGAGATTATGATGTGTTTTTGATGATGATTGATGGTCTATATTGAGGATATGATGTAATTTGAGGATGTTGATGTGAGTTACTTAGATGAAAATTAGGTATATGTGTATCTATGCCTAAAATTGTTAATTGATGATTTATGTAAGTGTTTAAGTGGCTTGAATTGATAGATCTAAGGTTGGAGTGATGTTTCTTTTATGCTCTGCCGAGCTATTTTTGTTCTGCTCTACCGAGCTATTTTAGCTCTGCTCTACCGAGTCATTTAGCTCTGCTCTACTGAGTCATTTAGCTCTGCTCTGTCGAGTCCTTCAGCTCTCTTCTGCCGAGTCGTTTAGCTCTGCTCTGCCGAGTCATTTAGCTCTGCTCTGCCGAGTCGTTCAGCTCTGCTCTGCCGAGTCCTTTAGCTCTGCTCTACCGAGTCATTTAGCTCTGCTCTGACTGAGTCATTTAGCTCTGCTCTACCGAGTCGTTTAGCTCTGCTCTGCCGAGTCGTTCAGCTCTGCTCTGCCGAGTCGTTTAGCTCTGCTCTGCCGAGTCCTTCAGCTCTGCTCTACCGAGTCATTCAGCTCTGCTCTACCGTGTCATTTAGCTCTGCTCTGTTGAGCTTTTCTGCTCTGCTCTGTCGAGCTTTTCTGCTCTGCTCTGGCCACTGAGCCGAGTCTAATGAGTTAAATGTTTTTGTATTGATGTTTTTGAGTGTTATAAAAGTTTAATATAAGTTTTGAGGAGTTTTCATTGGAGTTTGTTTGTGACATGTCTATGTGTGAATTTATATGCTTATGTGCTTCCGAATGTTGGGAATCCCTTGGTTGGATGTTCCTTGGTTCGTGATGAATTTCTCGAACATGTTGCACAGCTTGTCCAACTTGTCGTCTTGGGCAGAGGGGGTTTGCAACGGAGTAGTTCTGACTATAGTACCTTCCTCATCTCTTGATTCCTCGGCCATATCGGCTATGAGTTTGAAAGCCTCCGCTGTGGACTTGTTTAGGATTGATCCTCCACATGCAGCGTGTAACCATTGTCTGTCTTGCCTTCGAAGTCCCCCCACGAAATACCAAATAAGGTCATGATCCGGTATTTGGTGTTGTGGGCATTTGGCCAACATCTGCTTGAACCTTCCCCAGTACTCATAGAGAATTTCTCCCGATCCCATCTTGATGTTACTTATCTGAGTCCTCAAGTTCTGGATTCGGGCGGCTGGAAAATATTTTTCCAAAAACTTGCTCTGCAACTCCTGCCAGGTTCGAATGCTCCCTTCGGGCAAATCGTACAACCACTCCCTCGCTCCTTCTAACAGAGAGAACGGAAAAGTGAGGAGTCGGATGTACTCGCCAAAGGCTTGACTAGCGGTGCGCACTGTTCCACATGCCATCTCAAAATCTTGAAGATGCCTTTGAGGGTCCTCTCCGGGCATATCACTGTATTTGGGCAAAATTTGAATTAGAGTATGCTTCAGCTCCCAATTTCCAGTTATCTCCGGTAGTACTATGGCTGATGGCCAGAGGTTCAAGTTGTTCGGGAACATCATGTCCCGGAGAGTCTTGTTGGTGTTGTCATTCTGTGGCTTTGGAATTTCTGCAATCTCTCTCTCTCTCTTTCTAACTACCTCTCTCTTGCCCGTGCTTCTTGTTCTGCCCTGCGTCTATTGCCGTTGTTCAGTCGGACAAGTCGCTCAATCTCCGCGTTGAACAAAAGATCTTCGTTACCTGCACTCCTGGTACGACGAAGCAACATACATTAAGGCAAAACTCACACTAAAATTACAAAAGAAATTACTAGCGCTCTCAGTTCCCCGGCAACGGCGCCAATTTGACGAAGCCGTCGTTTGAGCTTCGTGCAAATAAATATCCTGTGCCCACAACTAGACTAGCTAGTGGTAAGTCCAGAGTCGAATCCACAGGGAACTGAGTAGTAACTTCTCCTGCAAGGGTGTCACTAAAAATGTTTTGTATCTTGCAGTGTTCTGACCACAACGTGCTTATGGGCAGAACGGGGTTTCCAACTAAAACTGAAATAACAAGGTAGATAGATCAAATAACAAAACAATCCTGACTTGGGTTTGAATCACTAAACATGAACTGGACACTCGATCATTGGTGCAAAGATAAATCACTATACTCGCATACCAGTGGTTATAGGCATAAGAATTGTTGCGCCCCTATTGTCACTCGTCATGCACGCAAAAACTCCTTGCCCAATCTATCATTTCAGTGTATGATCCCTTAGAAGGGTCAGCTAATGGAAATCAACTATCCCGGGCAACATCCACGCTCTCTGCGATGGCCTATCGCTAGTTGTGCTTTGCCCAGAATGCTTTAGGAATTAGATAGACCCACTTGATTCTTACGCCGATATTTCACAGCAGTCACGGCTCCAACACTCGTTGTACTATTTTGGAGGTCGATGGCGATTCGCCTTATGCCCAAATTATTACTTGTGGCCAGAACTTCCTAGTTAACTAGTGATCAATTAATTAACCAAGTTGTTACAACCTCTTTGGAATCAAACCTAGTGTATCGGGAATATGCTCATACAGTTGTTATGCCCAAATTAGACCTCTCGAGTTAAGTGTTCATGCTTAGATCATCTTGCCCAAATCAGAATATAAAACTTAGCCAAACATAAAGTAAATAACACAAGCAAAAGATATAACGGAAAACATAACGGAAATTGAAATTGCTTAAAGGAAAATATAAGTACCTACGGCCAAAAGTGCCGTGCAAAACATGCAACGAAAAGAACTAGACTATGCCCACAGCCCGGGCAAGCTTGCACTTCACACTAACTGCACAACAGAACGGTTTTTCAGCACCCTTGGCTTCAGCAGCTCTTCGGGTATTTATAGGAGTGATTAGGGCAACGTAAGGCCCAGCCCATGATGTTGCGGCCGGATCCATGCAAGCATGGAAATGCTTATCCCTTTTCAGACCTAATCTTCTTGAAGATTTGTTTCCTTTCGGATAAGGCGGTGGTTTGGCCTCATCGGTCTCTTTTGGATAGCTGCCGCCTTCGGCCCATATCAAACTCCCACTTGCAGTCCTACCTCATCCGCATGTTGTGCCTCCGACTTCTTCCCTTGCCTTCCTCCTTTTGCCTGCCAACTCTCGTGCGGTACTTATGGGCATAAGGGTTGGTTTTGCCTCCCACTCCCCTTTGCTTCCGGCGCATACCTCTTTCACGAAAGGTGACAGCGGTTTCGACCCCTAGAGCACCTCTTGCCCACAAGCTGGTCCTGCCAAAGAACTACGCCCTCCGAGGCAACCAAACAACACAAACTAAAGGAAAAAGACTCGATCTAGACCTAAAACAGACACAAAAACATAGCACAAACCTGGGCTCATCACCTAAGCGAAGGACTTCAGGTGGGCAATATTTTGAGTATTCTTATATCATATGAGCTTTCTAAAATGATTTGATGATGTTGTGAGTTTATCAAATGTTTTGAGATAAATGATGTTTAAGAACTGTTTGACTTGCCAATTTTTAATGTTGAGCCTGTATGTTACCCTCTACTGATGAGATGAGACGAATTCGGTCCTGCCACAAGCGGGATTTTGTGCACAGAGGTTACTGCGAGCCGTCTTCGGGTCGGCCGGTCACGGTACTTGAGAGGGAGGCCTACTTCTTAGTACCTTTGATGATGATGAGTTGTAGATGTGGTGCATACATGTTGAGATCTTTGGCTGCAGTCGTTTATTTATGATGTCATGATTATTAAAATTGCTTACACAGGTTCATTTACGCTAAATTTATTCCTGTGTATTGCTGAGATGTGGCAAGTTTCAAACCTATAGCTCTAAGAGCACCTTTCTTGTTTTTTTTGCGTTTGCCCACTGAGTATTATATACTCACGTCCTGCATGTATTTCTAAATGTGCAGGCTAAGCGAGGAGCGAGATTGGTCTGGTGCTGGTGGGGGAAACGTTTCAATCAATATGTTTACATTACTGTATTCCCTTCTTGTTGATAGAGTCTTGATGATTGAGATACTTTGTATTCTTTTGAAATCAAGCAATTTACTCGCGGTTATATGTCTTCATACATATAATCGATTCACCTTTTTGCTGCGATACTCTGAATAATATGCTTTCTTATGAAAAATGAGCTATACCTGCTTTGTTTTTGTTCTTGAAAATCTTTATATTTATGGAGATATGACGATGTTGATGTTTATACCCTTGAGTTGAATTATGATGCCTTGTCTTAGCATGCTTTGATGTGAGCTTCCGCATGATGTTCAATCTAGTTCTTCTTGTCTTTTTATTCTTTTATTATAGTCGTATCGATACTCGGACTCCGCTATTACTAGCGTTGAGATCGGGCTGCGACAATGTCCAACTGAAGTAACTACAGAAGGCATCATTCAAGGGGGAGCTCCACCCATAGAAGAACCCAAAGAAGCTGAAACTGAAGTACATGTGGAGTCAAACTCACCTTTAGTTCAGCAGTCCCCTGCTCGAGGAACAACTGAAGCCACCACCGAACATCAGTCGACAACTGAAGGACCACGACCCATACTTACTGAAGAACCTCCTCCTTCACTAGAAGAAATCAAGAAGTACAGAAAATGGTTCGAGCTACATTCGAAGGGCAATACCATCGGAGAACCATCAGATGGTGTGAAGACTCGAAGATCAATGTGCAACCTCGTCTACGACATCAATCAGAATTGCATCAACGAAGATGAAAATTCCAGTTGTTTCTTATCAGAAACTGAACCTAAGGATGTTGAAGAAGCTCTGAAATCCACTCAATGGGTTATAGCAATGCAAGAACAATTGAATAATTCAACAAGTATATATAATTAATTACCCCAATTCATTTAAATTTACAATAAGTAGTAATTGATTTATTCATCTAAATAATTAAAGTCAAACAATACAACCTAAACATTGATAATAAATAGTATAATTGACAAACAATTAAAACATAAAAAGATATCATGTAGGCATATTGATAATGATTGGATCCATTTATTATTCATACAATGGTAACTGTTGCAAACTCGATCTATATGTGATTTTTATTACATGTTGAGATTATGGTTGTCTACATCAAACTTTCAGCACCATATCATCAGGAGTTTGAAAGACCAAAATTTACTTCTGAGCATCCTCTTAATTGGAGTTTGAAAGACTTCACGACATTTGACGTTGGAGTATAATCTCATATGGAGGTCGAAATACCACATTTAACTTATGTGTGTGGGACTTAGGATCATCTCAGGTGGAGTTTGAAAGACCACATCAAACTTCTGAGCATGGTTATTCTAATAACCGTCACATCTGGATCTCAAAATACCACATGTGACTTTGGAGCATAGGTGTTCTCATTGTCATCTTATTTAGTGTTCGAAAGACAATGTTTGTCTTTGGAGCATTATCTTCTAATCATCATCTCGAACTTGAAAGATCAAAATTTACTTTTGAGCATTGGTAGTCAAAAGTGACATGTTATCTTGAAAGACCACGTTTGACTTTGAAGCATTGGTCTTATGAGCATCATATAATTTGGAGCTTAACAAATAAAGACTTACTATTAATGATAATTGAACATATGAGTATCATCATCTGAAACTCAAAAGATCATACATGTGACTTTTGGGTATCGAACTTTTGAGCATTGGTCTTCCAAACATCGTTAAACCACTTACCCGGCTTGATCACTTATCTTCAGAGCAGCGCAGGAGACTCCTTGACATGGTTTGGTCACTTGTCTCCGAGGCTGCGCAGACGTGTTATCTCTGTGGTTTCCACGCTTTGGCTTATCACCTGGCGATCATTATAGTCCTGCGCTGTTAGTTTAATTACATAAGCTTATATGTATATGTTCGTAGGTCCTGCGCTGATGAGATCCCTACTCCTCATCACAACTGATGTTCAGTCAACTGAAGCCTCACAACTGATGACGTGTCAACTAAAGAAGATGAGTCATTAATCAAGGGGGAACTGAACTATTCAGTTCAACTGGAAACGTGGTATCAACTGACTACAATGATTAGTCAACCAGTAAGTCATTTTATTTTACGCATTAATTATACCCCACGTTAGTTAAAATCATGTTTTTAACTGATAATGGCATCAAATGTTTTTAACTGATATTGTTGGGAAACTGAAACTGAAATATCCTTGCTGGACAAGTCAATAACTTACACTTAAGAGGGTCTTTAATTTCACCCGCCTTTTTCGAAATCAGTTTCAGTGTTTCCTGTTCAAGTGACTAATCAAAGTAAACTTTATTGAGAAAATCCCTTATTTTAAGGAACACGTTTGTCAGGCATTTAATGCGGATTTCAAAATTCATTAAATACACCTTGGCGCGCGGATTTCAACCGCCAATATCTTTTCAAAGCCCAAGTAACTGTTCATCTCCCACGACCGATCATATCAACCTATAAGATCATTTTGCGTCCACACTTCAACACTTTTCTTCACTTTCACCTGCCTCTAACCCTAAAATTCCACATCAATTCTCTGTGAGAAATCTTTTCTCTTCTTTTCTTTCAGAATCAGAGATAAATGGCATCAATTAGCTGCAGCGAGAAACAAGTGAGACATATGCAATCTTTGGATATACCAGCATTTCAACAAAAGAAATGATATATGGTCACGAACGAGATCTTGGTTCGTCACAACTGGCTACCTTTTGTCTCTGTCGAAGTCTCGTTCTTTTTTAAGACTCCAATCAACCAGTTCTACGATAAGCTTGACTATGATGCTGCCGGTGATCTGGTCACGAAAATCAACGTTTTCACTTCTTCAGACTACAAGGAACAAGAAGAGGTGCATATCAACGTCACTCAAACTATTCGCAAACTCTACAACCAGCCAAACGATAGCCCGATGCCCTACATCATCTCTGACACGGAGGCCAATGAAATTTTGAAATCGGCGATACTTCAGAAGAACACTCCCACCAAAGGGACACTAAAGCTTGTGCTCTACAAACTTAGCCAGAATATCTTGGCTAAAATCATTCAGAAGTGCTGGATCGGCGCAACTGGTTCACCAGACTAGGCTTCGCAGCCCCAGAAGAACATCATGGCTGCACTGATGAAGTCGGGACCCTATAACTGGGATATGGCATATTTGGAATCGCTCTACAATGAACGCTCCCAATCAAAGTTCGCGTCAATGCTTCGACAAGGGAACAGAGTCACCCAAATAATCCTCAAGGGCACCAGTCATGTGACTGTATACTGGCCGGAGCGGATTCCTGTCACAGACCACTTTCGCCTCTTCAATCAGGCAAAAGGAGGATCCAAAGCCTCCAAGAATATCAAGCTTAAGGTAATCTCTGAACCTCAATCAGTCGAGACTGAAGATCCATCATCTCTGACTGATGTTTCCAACCTTCCTCTCCATCAGTGCCAGCTCTTTCAGGCACTGAAAAATAATAGAAAGATGTTGAAGCTTTCATATTAGAAGCGTCTAGGGAAGCCACTCTATATATCGACCAACACTTTCCTGGCCTCAACCCTACTTATGAAGTATACCACAATCTTCATCGCTTTCTCGTCTTCACCTTTATCAAAATAGCTCTGTGCTCTCAGATCGACGATCTCAATGTCGTCGAATCATATGACACTTTTGCCTATGAGGAGGCACAACTGTACAGTATCTTCGACATTTCCAAGCTTTGGAATGTCATACATGATTTCGATAAGTTCACCTTGGACTATCTTGAGTCGCAAGGGTTCTCAAGGTCCCTATAAGAACTAACATTGATGCAGGGACCTTGGGCTCAAAGGCTGCTGAAGAACCACTGGTTCTACTATCTTCTGAGGTTGTTCCTCTAGAAACTAATGTTTCCGCAGCCATAGCTCAACCACAACAACCAATGACTGAACCCATCAATCGTGCAATTACAGAAGAGCCACAACTAATGGATATTGATCGTGTTGGAGCCGCAACTGAAACTTCTGAACCTTTTCTAGAAATTTCTTTCACTGAACCAAGAAAAGAGGCTCCTGAATCGGAGACAGTGACAACCATTGATCCATCATTTCCAGAGGGTCAAGTTGTGGATATTACTGATGATCCAGCGAAGTCGCCACCACCTCAAGAATCAGATGTTGTAGATGCGTTGAAAGTGGCTGGCAACACTGCTGAGATTGTTGTTGTGGGATTTATCCCTGATTTTCCATCTGCTGATGTACAGGTTATCCCAACAACTGAATTATCTATGGAAATTGTCACTGAAGCCTCGGATGTGGCCCCTGCTAATCCACAACAATCAGCTCAAGGAACTTCTGAAGCAGAAAAGACTGATACTACTATCACTGAAGAAGTTCCTCTCCAACCAGAGAAAGTTGCTGCTTCTGAGCAAGCAACTGATGTTCCAGTCGATCACCTCCAATCGACTGAAGCTCAAACTGTTTCTACACCATCTGAGCCCTCCAAGGATGCTACAACTGAAATGGCTTATGACTCTACTACTGATAAGCCAACTGGAGTTCCAACTGAACCTCCAGTATAGACAACGAAATCAACTGAAGATGCACCTTCTTCCACTCTTGGTGCTTATTCATCGAAAGACAATTCTAAGGCCAGACGAAGTCCTCCAGTTCTACCTGTTGAACACATTGAGATAAAAGGCCGCCACTCCGAGAGTATGATTTGGATGAAGAGACTGATGCGCACCTTACTGCATGGAAACACACAACTCCAGGTGCTATTTCCTTTGAGCTTCCAGAATCACTTGAAGAACATAACAAAATGTTGCTTCTGTTGGTTTCCAACCAACAATCTGAGAGAGAGCAACTGAAACATCAACTGGAGTGTAGAGACATCTACGCTCATAAGTATGTAAAGAAGCTCAAGGAAGTGGAAGCAACACTCACTGATGACATGATCGAGCATTCAGTTCAGCTGGCCACCTTGAATGCTAAATTCACCAGTCTCTCCGCTACATACTTTGAACATGCTGGACAGGTACTACTACTGTCCCAAAACTCCATAACGTCATTGTAGTCCTCCAGGGTGAATTGAAGATAGTTGAACTCCAAGCCAAAGAATGGTTCATGGATGCATCAATCGAAATCGACAAGCTTCGGACCGACATTATGCGAGATTATATGACTGCAATCGAAACGAAGATGATTGTCACCGAAGAACTTCTACCAGTGAATGTGCGCATAAGCAAACTGGAATCTGAACTTCGTGAAGTTCGTGAATCAAGCAACTCCGCCATCATCCAGAAAATGTTCAATGATATTCAAGATCTTCAAGATCGAATTGGCATGCTCCCCGGTGATGATGCCAAAAAGAGGAAAGATTACTAGGGTCCTTCTCAAGCTCCTCCTACTACAGAACTTTCAGTTGGATCAGTCGGAGCAACCAAAGATAAATCAGTTGCTCCAGTCCTCCGTCTCAGTCTAAGGAGTACAGAAAGAGACCAAGATCTGATGAGCATGAGCCGCGAGGTAAAAAGTCACTGAAGCTTTCTGAACCAACTGCTGCGCCTCATCCTCCCACTATCAGGTTGAAAGAAAGACAACTACTGAAGCATTACATTGAAGAAGGTTTTCTTGTATCCCATCTGGAGAAATTCGATCGCACTGACAAATGGATACCAGAATATATGAATGCTTGGTGGGAACGAATAAAGGAAATCTACATGAAATGGATAGTCTTTGGTGATCTCAAGCAAGATCCAAATTTCCAAAGATAAGCCTGGAGATATTTCCTCACCAACTGGATCGAGAAATGAATGGTTGAGAGGCTGCTCGAAGCGCAAAGGAAAGCAAGGATGTCCATGATTCGATATCCATTGATGAATTTTGTAAGTCCTCCCAAGCACAAGAATTACGTCAACCGCGAGACCATCAAGATGGAAGTAGCTGCTTTGTGTAAGATTTGGGGAGTTGATAAGAAGAAGCATCATGTAGACTACGACAGCACAAGAGGACAGTTTTTGGTCTGTATCAACAAAACCCTTAGCCTTTTTTCTTCAGATGTAATCTTTTTCTTGTTGCAGGCTTTGTACTGGAACGTTTCAGGAACTGATATCTTGTTAGTTCCTATGTAATGTAATGCAATCCTCTTGATCTCAACTTGAAGACAATTTCTTTTTGTCCAGGCTCTGATTATTTGATTATGTCTTTTAGTTAGGCTTTCTTCCTGTTCTCTATTTGTTCAGTTTTATTTCAATTAGCAAGATTTTAGGTTATATTGTTAAGGGGGAATAGTATTAACCCTGTTTAGCATCTTGCTTTTAAGTTTTCAGTCGTCGCTTGTCATAGGGCTGAATGTATGGTTTTGACGTCATCAAAAAGGGGAAAATTATTGGGAAAGTAATGAAATATCCTTACCCTAGTTTTGATGATACCAAAACTCTTAGAATTTCTTTTTAGTAGTCTAGAACTTTTCGAACTCAAGTGTTAGAGTTCAGTTGAATAGTTAGACTAAAGTTCTGAAGACTGAAGACCGGCGGACTGAAAAATTGAAGACTGCTCGACTGAAGATCGCTTCTAAGAATACCAAAATCAAATACTGAAGATTTAACGGACGAAGATCTCATTGAAGATTCAGTTGTAACTGAATAACTAATGCTGGCTACGTGGAATTAGCGGACTGATATATAAGTCAAGTATTAGTTGACATTCTTCCTCGCACTGAAGAATTTAAGTTAAAAGGAAGCCAAGTACACACCAAGTACAGCCGCATTAAATGCAGAGATATTGAAGATCGTCATTTTCTGCAGAGCATCCCTTTTTGGTGCTAACTTTTCAGAGGCACCATGCTCTTGCACCTAGAGACGTTGTTCCTCACCAAATCAGGAACCTCGAAGATTGAATCCTCAGCCAAATTCAAATCTCTCTCACAACGGCTGAATTCTTGAAGACCATCTCGCCAACGGATCTATTCAAGACTTTGCTTATAAATAAAGCTCGAAGAACATCTTCAATCTTCAACGATTCAAACACTTAAGCTGAACCTCTGCCAAAATCACAACTCAGCCTTTTCACTGCCTTCAAAGTTTGAATCGAAGAAGAGAATACTCAAAGCCCAAATCAGTTCACTGATTATACACATTCTCTTATTTTCTTAGGCAAATATTTGTAAAATCCTTAGCCTAAGTTCCCGATTACAGAGAGCATGTTCTCTGTAATCTAGTTGGTATTTCGAACCCTTTTCGACTAAGTGAAAAAAGAGTTTGAGAGAGTGAGTTCGAGACAGTGGTCTGAACTCAAGAGTTCTTAGCCCCCGCAAGCAAGACAAGTGTAGTCCTTGCAACTGTGAGCTCAAAAAGAGACGAGAAGTCCAATCCAGAGCATTGGCACTGAAACTTTATTTCAGTTGAAGGTTTGCTGTGCACCCGTAAACACAAGCCCAGAGTGATTGTCAGTGTGTTTAACTAACCATGGACGTAGGAACTTGTTCCGAACCACGTAAAAACCTTGTGTTGTTTATCGCTTTCGATTTTTATCTTTCTTATCTGTGCACAAACCTCTTATGGAACTGAAACTGATAAATCGCAAAGTGAAACTTTAATCTGACAACGTGCTAATCGCAAAGGCTATTTCTTAAGTTTATTTTCCGCTGCTGGTGTTATTAGTCTAACTGATAAATCTTTGGATGCACTTCTCTGTTTTCAAAACCTAGACTGAAGCCTTACGTGAATTATCAGTTAAAGCTTCAAGCCTAACTGAAATCAAAATACTGAAGTTATTTCAGTATTAGTCTACAACTCCTTTTCAACTGAAAATATCTTTGACTGTTGACCCCAGTTCACTTCGTTTAGTATCAGTCGATACTATCTTCAGTTATACAAAAGAATTTTAAAAAATAGTCTACTAGTGTATTCCTCTTCCATACACCAGTTCAGTGACCTTCCGAGACCCAACAGAACACAATGCAATTTCTAAAGAACATAATATATTCAAATTTCCCTAAAAATCATATATTCTGAATTGAAATTTTCTTGCCCTACTGTTTCCCTTTCTTCAAATCCAATCTCATCGTTTAGGGGCATCCAATTCTACAGAACTTGCCGATTAAGATGAGCAAAAAGGACATCTAATTATGCAATTGATTTCATTCATGGAAAATGATTCTCCCATATTCTATATATGCAATTGAGGACGGCGATTCTAATTGATGCTGCTCGGCGGGTTAGGCTCGAAGGAGGAGGTGGCGATGGCGTGGTTGGTTGTGAGCACCGATGAGTAGTCGGGCAAGACGTCTGGGACGGTGGCGATGTTTCCAGATATGAGTTGTTCAGTCTGTAATTCAGGGGAGAGAAGAGGGAGCGACTCCGGGAGAATCAGAGGTGGTGGTGATGGTGGTACGTCGCGGCGGCGATGGTAGTTGATGGTCGCTGCTGTCAGACCGAAGGAGAAGGGGGTGCCGGCGATTATCGCCTTTCGCCATTCAAATAGAGAGGAAGATGAGGTTGTTGATGGTGAAAATCGTGACGGCGACGACGATCTTGCTGGGCCTCCAGCGGTTCAGGAAAGAGAAAAGAATGAGGTGCAGTGGTGGCGGCTGTAGCGATAGAAGGAGAGGGAGATTTGATGCTCCAAAATCTGTAAATGAGAGTAAATTTTGGCAGATCCGTTAGTGACCTATTGGATAGTTACTTTAATTCCCTTTAATTTCCAATTAAAAAAATGGTTTGATTTATCTAAATCAATTTCAAATATGAAAGTATTTTAATTACAATCGCAAGATTAAGCAGTTTTAAAGATCCAGATTAATTCTTTAATCTCTATACTTAGGGTCATTCTTATTGAACCACACACACACACACACTATATATATATATATATATATATATACATATATATATATATATATGGAAGAGCTACAGTAAAAACAGCTCTTAAAATAAAAACTACAAACTAGCAAAAATATATGAATTTTATGTAGAACACGTATGAATTCACTGTATAAATGTATGAATTGCGAAAAATAATTTTTTTGCTACCTATGAGATTCGAACTCAGGACCATGAATTCATCCAACAAGGTGATGAATCAACCGTAGATCTTGATGATCTAAGGGCTGAAAATGGTTCCTATTTTATACAATAAAATGTGTTTTTATTATAACGGAGAAGAAGAACGCAAGACTTTTTTACGTGGTTCGGCAATGTGCCTACATCCATGGAGGAGATCTCTGGATCCTTTCACTATCGGAATATTGAGATTACAGATACAATCGAGAGTTTCAAGCTCACAACAGTGGCTATGCTAACCGCTCTCTCTCTTTCTCTCTCTCAATCTGTACTAACTCAATATTCACCCCCTCAGTATTGAGATAATACTAACTACTCTTTATAGACTAATAAAGAATAGCATTTACATCCTTCCACTTATCCTTATTTGCAGATAAATCCTTCAATTGTTGAGTTTTGTAGACACACTCTCCAACAATCTCCACCTTGTCTGCAAAACCATCAAATTGCAAACTCCAGCAGATTCCATGAACTTCAATCTTAGCTCTCATCACAACCCACTCTGAATGTTGGCATGGCCAAGCTTCAACCATGTTTCTGCTCACAGCACTGTGCATCGCCGTGAATGGCATCACAGAGCCTAACTCCACGCTACTCGGCTTAGCAGCCACCGCTGCAGCCGTGGTGGTGGCAACGCCCAGATTCACAGCAGCAAACAAACTTAGACACAAGAACAACTCTGGTGCCATTATCTCCAAGAGAATTTACAGGATCCCTATCTTGTCCACTCATGACCGCTACACGAGTCCTAGGCCCCCGATACTCCACCTCACCTAACAGTCCCACGAGCAAACCAGCTCATCCTGACTGTGTCTCTGAGCATGAGCATTCCGCCTCCTGACTCTGCGCCCCGGCCAACTGATGAAGACTTAAGTTCTCCGAGCCCCTCCGACGATTTTCACCATCTCCAAGATGTTCCTGTGAAATCTCAGAAGCTCCACCCAATCTCGCAAGTCCAAGATCTCCACCTAATCCTGCAACTTCAAGATCCACCAGCTCTGCTCTGCTAGTTCCCAGCTCTGCTCTCCCAGCCCTGCTTTCCCAGCTCTACTCTGCTAGCTCTGCTCTCTCAACTCAGCTCTGCTCTTCGTGCTATGAGATTGAATTATCTCCCATTTGAAACTTCAGTTCTTGTAACAATCCTCCATCGGACTCACTGGAACGAACCTCCAGAATCAAGAACCCACTGCAGACCCCCTTCTAGGACATTCAGTGCTTCCGCGGAATCCCATGGCTCTTTCTCTTCTGACTCCACCCTCTTAGTGGCATTTGACTGATCTTGGCTTTTCTTCCAAGCAATGTAGTCCCTCTTCCAGTGGCCCAGCTTCCCGTAGTAGAAACACCCCTGAGCCTCATCATCTGTGCCCATGTTTCCCTACCATCCTTTCTTGCCCTTCTTGAAAACCCTCCGGGGTTTCTTGGCCTTGCCACTCTTCCCCGATCGCTGTCGAACAGCCCTGATCGCTGCCGAACAACCTTGATTGCTGTCGAACAGCCCTAATCGTCATTTTCGATTCCGCAACAGCGCTGATTTCTCAACATCGAGCGAAACCGACGAAAAGCGATCTGCATTCGCTCCTCGTGAGATTCCCGTAATCGATCTATCAGATCAACCTTCTTCTGTCTTCCCTACGATTCTCACCATTCACCGTGGCAATTTCATCTTCTTTACGTTAGAGAAATCTTTTCAATCAGAAATTGCTGCCTCTCCGATCATATTTCACCAATCGGTCTCTTCGATTGATCTTCTTCGCCGCGATTCAACCAGCCGCAATCTTTGCCGTGGACATCCTTGAATCTACTGCGCCGATCTTCGTCTTCCCACAGACGACGCCACTTGTTGAGCAAGTGATCAGCGCTCACGCGATAAACCAAACAAAACTAGCGATTAATCGAAGAAAACAAGAACAAAGGAAATAAGCGGAGAAGAAGAACGCAAGACTTTTTTACGTGGTTCGGCAATGTGGCTACATCCACGGAGGAGATCTCTGGATCCTTTCATTATCGGAATATTGAGATTACAGATACAATCGAGAGTTTCAAGCTCACAACAATGGCATGCTAACCGCTCTCTCTCAATCTGTACTAACTCAATATTCACCCCCTCACTATTGAGATAATACTAACTACTCTTTATAGACTAATAAAGAATAACATTTACATCCTTTCACTTATCCTTATTTGCAGATAAGTCCTTCAATTGTTGAGTTTTGTAGACACTCTCCAACAGGCACATTATCTATCAACATTTTTTTAATTTATGTTATTTTATACTTCCTTTGTCCATGATAAGTGTAGTGTGGATGAGAGGCACGAGTTTTAAAAAACTATTGAGAAATTTGTATAAATTGTAGAAAGGATTCCATCGAATTAATTTTTTAGGGAATAAATAAATGGTTTGTGAGGTGAATTTTTTGTAAATATTGTGTGTGAATGAGATAAACTATAAGAGTATATATTCTAAAATGAAAAAATTATATTTATTATGAATGAATAAAAATAATAAAGACTACATTTATCGTGAACGAATAGGGTTATCTGATTCTGATATTATCTTATAGGACGACGAAAGTAATATTTTGGGGTGAATGTGGAGGTTTATTTCACCTTTTTCCTTAAATTTAAAATATTGACCCTTGCGTCACCTATCTTATCCTTTGCTTTCAACATCGGTTAACTTCTTCACAAAAATTTAAGTTTTTAAGACAAACCAAAACAATGCTCTCTCTCATCAAAACAATGTAAGAAAAGAAAATCTTTAATTCTAACGCGAAATATTAGGAAAATTGATAGAAAAGAAAAAGAAAGCCGGTTGACACTTTTTTCTGTCTTTCCTCTTTCTCTCTACTTCTCCAACTCCCGTCCTAGCTCCCCTCATTTTGTGCCTCAAATTCCTTCAATCGTTTTCACGTCAATTTTCCAGGCCTTTAATTCAATTCGGACACCCATTTTTGGTTAGATTGTAACAATTTAGGGTTTTTGGAAGTCGTTTTAAATTATGGGATTGGGAGATGCGGATCTTCTCGACGACGGAGATGGAGGAGGATGCAAAGCGGCGGCCATATCGTGCTCAATTTGCTTGGAGGTTGTCACCGACAATGGAGATAGATCTTGGGCTAAGCTTCAATGCGGCCATCAATTTCACCTAGGTGAGTCATAATTTTGCAATTTAGTTTTGGAAACTCTCATGATCTAGCTTATTTTACCTACCAAATGTTTATCAATTGGTCCATTTCAGCTTGGAGTGGAGAGGAGCTTGAATTTTTAATGGGTTGTTGTTGGATTGTTTGCCAGATCAATATATTTGGTAGATCATTTTGCCCCAATTTGACACTGCTGTTGATTGAATTTTAGGATCTGGGAATAAGTTGTTGGTTGGGAAAGTTGAATTACTGGAACTCTTATGGGGAATTGACTTTTGGATGCTGAAATTTTAAATTTCTGAGTTGGTTCTTGATTGGTTGCCGTGCAATTTAGTTCTTTTTGGGGACGTAGTCTGTCGTGGGGTTCTAAATGCACTAAAATTGTTGCAGCCTTAATTATTACTCCCTCCGTCCCTCAAATATCTTCCTAAGGGAATGTGGCACTGGTTTTAATAAAAGTTAGTTGTGTATTTGAAGAGTGGAGAATGAGTCTCACAAAAAGTTAAGATTGTAAGAGTAAAAGTTAGTGGAATTGTTTCCAATAATAGGCTAGGAAGATGTTTTGGGGACGGACCAAAATGGAAAGAGAGGAAGATGTTTGAGGGACGGAGGGAGTATCATGTAATTTTCCTGGTGTAAAATTGGTAGGACTAGCAGACAAGCTGATTATAATATGTATGTGTGAGTAAAAGTTGGAAATGGATTAGCAGTGGATACATATTTACACCACATTCTTTGGGGGCAATAAGCAAAAATAATATAGGGAGATTGTTTCTGCTAACCTATACACAGAAAACTTTTGTTAATTGAAGCGTTGATATTTGGCGACCGAACTTTTTTTCTGTTGACCAGTGAAGCCCCTACCTAATTGCCAGGTGCTGAAGATATACCGTGTTACTTGTCTGAACAATACCTTTTTAATGAATTAGTAATGACCAAAACCCAAAGTGTGCTGTGATAGGTTTCTAGTAATGGATGACTTTAGCTAGTATGCACATGCATGCCTTTTTTGGTTTTTGCTATCATTATACTATCTACATAATTATTTCTTTTAAACCGTTGTTTTACCAACTTTTGATGTAGCTTGACGGTAATCTATCTGTCTCGGCTTCTGTTTCAAAGCTTGAGTTAGCTATAATCATTTAATAAATTAATCTGATTATGAAAATATTTTCCTTATGGAGATATTTATGTTAGACCTGATACATTGCTCTTATGCTGCTCTGCTTTTAAGTTATTACTCATCCCAACCTTTTTTTGTCGGTGAGATGATTGAGAAACTATGTTATGTTTCTTACTCTATATGTTGTTGCATGAAAAAAATACAGATTGCATTGGTTCAGCATTCAATATCAAGGGAGCTATGCAGTGCCCCAACTGTCGGAAAATTGAGAAAGGACAATGGCTATATGCAAATGGTAGTCGTCCACTACCTGAGTTTAGCATGGATGACTGGACCCATGACGAGGATCTCTATGATTTAAGTTATTCTGAAATGGTAATTCTCTAGATTTAACTGTTATTTCATGATATTATCTTCTGCTGTCATCTAACTTTTGTCTTCAACAGTACTTGTAGTATATGTTTCTAAAGAGCATGTTTAAAGCATTCCATGTTATGTTTTTTTTTTTTTTGCACCCTGATCCTCTTTTAGATGTCATCTTAAATGTTATTCATTTTGAGTAAGGGCGATCATATGTAATGTGCTTTTACATTAATGTTGCATCATATATATTCTTGTTTGTTGTTCTTTTGAAAATTTTGTCTTATCCAGCATTTCTCCACACATCTCTATCTGTCGCATTCTCTTCCAGGGTTCATAAACATATGTGCAATTTGTGACCGTATTAAGGTTCCTTTGCTTGAAAATCTGTATTGAAATTGTGGGGGCTAGAAGTTCAATCATCGAAGATTATCATATTGTGGAAGTATGTTATGTTTCCCGCTCTTTGCCAACAAGCCTATGTTCATTCACTTCAAAGCTACCAATGCTCATTTTAGAGAACCGCTTCCTTCTGAACAATTATGTGAATTTGTCTTAATTGGCTATTGTCTAACCATTTGGGCTTTCTTTTAGCTTAGTCTCATATTTGTTTTTCCACTTTTGAGTTTCTTCCTATCAGCATATTTACCTCTTTATACAAACTATTTCTTATCTATCACAAATAGCATTGGTTTACCTAAGATCACCAACTTATACATGACATGAGTATGAGATATATGTGTGGGATCTGGGTTGCTTGAGGTGAGTAATGTGAGGAAACAGTGGGAAAAATAGTCAGGAACACTGCAGGACATATTTGGAGCAAAGTTTGTCTCATTCTGGATTCTTTGCTATGAACTAGTTGATGTTTAGAGAGAGAACACTTGTCTGCAGCATCATATGGCTGTTTCAGCTGCATAGAGTAGCATGAGCTTATCCTTACCTAGAGGTATCAATGTGAACCATCATATGGTTGTACATGTAAGCTTTTCAGATGAACTCCATCAAGTTTGGCTTACCATCTATTATTTAGTAATTGTTTCTCCCTCTAGACATTAATTAATTGACATCCCAAAAACTTCTGTGAAATTTTGGTCATTGTGTTTTTGCTATTGATGAACAGAATGTCTATTCTTTCCCCACTGCCTTCTACTCTCCTTTTGTCAACCTATCATGTACTTAACAGTAATGTTCTGGAACGATCTTTCTATGACTGATAGTTCATGAAGTCAGGGAATGATTTCAGTTGAGAAAACCAGTTTTTTCCCTCGTGGCTGTATCAGATTGTATATACACCATTGTACTAAATATGAATTGCCTGATTTTTGGGGATCTTAAATTTTGAATTAACTTTACAGGCCAATCATGGTTGACTTCAATATTATGTCTTCATGCTGATCGTATGTGTAGATAAGCTTCATACATATGTTGAGAATTTTTTCTGAATACTTTCTTCAAAATTACTATTGCAGTCATTTGGAGTTCATTGGTGTCCGTTCAGTGGGTTAACAAGGCTCCCTTCATCTTTTGAGTAAGCTTTTATCTTACCTTATGTATAATTTTTGACATTGTATTAAATGAAAACATTAGTTAGCTTAGTTTCTTTTCCGACATATAGATTGTGTAAGTGAAATATATTTGAACAAATGTGATATTCTCACAATTTAGCTTATAGATGCTGAGAGTGTTAATTACCAAAAAGCTAATATGTCATTAGCCATCCATAATGTTTGGAAATTCCCCATGCACAAATTTGGCACACACACACACACACACATATATATATATATGTATATATATATTTATTTATTTTTATGTATTTCTCTATATGTGACATTTTCAATTGTAGTTTGCAGAAACTTTCTCAAAGACACAAAGGTAATCTTGGATTAATTTTAGGATGACTTACAATTGTTTACAGCCACATTTAATATAGCAAAATATTACAATGGCATCGTAAGGAGTGCCTAGCGATGATTTACAGGCCTCAAATGGTGTTTCAGAGAACCTTTCGATTATTGTCATCTGATGCCTTTTGCTTCGGCCTAGAGGCTGTTGGCAGCTTGGTTTCCAGGTAGCTGCCTATGGAGACTTTTGCATCAGTGGACAATCTATCACATAGCCCGCTGGTAACTCAGATCAACTAGCTTTACCTAAAACTCACTTACCTCTACATTCCCTCTGAGAGACAGCGACCAAATATTCTAGGTCTTTTGTACAAGTCCAGGTTTATAAAGCCTTGTTAATTGGTGGACATCTACAAAGTATCAGAGGTCTAGGGGCTGGGAGCTGTCAATTTTTAGTTTCTGTAGTTTTGTCTAGCTCAGCAACCTAAACTTTGTGATGTGGAAGCTTAGCTTGGTGGGAGTTTAATTAGAGACTGGAATAAAAAATTTGTTTTGTGAAGCCTTGTTTAGATCTCATAGCTGAAAAGAGTTTCTGGTTCACTGAATAATGTTTTCAGGTCTGTGCTCATCACAGTGATGTACATTACGATCTGGCCCGTTCTTTCGTTTAAGTGCAATCTGCTTAAAATGTGTTACATATGAATCTTTAGCATTTGGCTTCCTCCGTAGCAAAACAGGAGTCCCCTTTGGTCTGTAAGACTCTGATAACTGACTTCTGACAATGTTTGTAGCATTTTGGAGGAATCCACCTTAGTTATTAAGTCTTATGGGCTTTGCAGATGTTGCTTCATAAGATGCTGCATATGCAAAATTGTAATCTGGATGCCTTTAGTTTTTCATTTTTAATATCTACAATTTGTTTGGACAGCACTCTCTCAGGTGCTTGGCGTTGTATATTGTTTGACTTGCCTTAACAGATGTAAGAGTCTAAGAGAGTGTGGGCTTTTATTATGTCATATATTTATTAGTTATTTACTTATTGATCTCCTTGTTTATTTTTTCTATTATATGCTGATTTGTCTGGTTGTTGAGTTAATGATACGTTCCTTTTGCAGTGAAGGAGAGTTTTCATCAAGCACATGTAAGATTTCATGTCTCTACTTTTCTGCTAAGGCTTAGATCAAGTTTATAATAATTGTATTTGCTATCTGATAGATCATGATCTTCTTGGACATCATGCTGTCTTTGCTGAACATACGCCTGTTTCATCCACAACTCATCCTTGTCCATATATTGCTTATTTTGGGCCAATACATCCATCTTCTACAACATCAAGTACTAGTGTTTCAGACGGATCTAATTATAGTAACCATTGGACTGGCCCATCAGTCCCTAGTGAAGTTCCCAATTCATACGCGTTTCCTTCGATGGACGTGCACTATCACAATTGGGACCATTCTTCTCAATTTGCTCCAAGTAACCGGATTGGTGGAGCAGACCAACCCCTGATTACACCAATGGCGCAGAGAACAGCAAGGAATAGCTCTGATATCCCAAGAGCTGGAATGCATCCCCCCTTCATTCTTGGTCACAGGTCAGTATGTTGTTTTACCTGAAATTCTGATAAAATCTTTTCACCTCAGTTTTAGGCTTCAAGATGGATTATTCTCTTGCACAAAGAATGGAATTCTACAGTGTACCAGAATGAGTAAATATTGGATAGTGGCCAGAAAAATTGGGTTTATATAACGTCAACATAATTTATATTGTTGAAACATGGGATTCTGGGGAGCTATTGAGTCTGGAGTTATATAATTTTGGCCCTTTTGTGTTACAGTTCTGCCAGCAGAGCTCCCAGCTCGGCAACCTCCTCTGTCCTTCCACCATACCCTGGAACTGTTGCTCGGACCCGTGACCGTCCATCTCTTCAAGCATACTTCCAGCACTCTAGTAGTAACCCATCGGCACGCAACCCTGTTTTACCCACTGGACGAAGATCCAGCAGTCATAGGGGTTTAGCTCAAGCTGCCCCGATTGCCTCGTCATCTGACCAGCCCAGTGGTTTTTACTTCTTCTCCTCAAGCTCTTCCGGAAGAACCTTCCATGAAATGGAGAATCCCCATCGTGATCCTTTCCATGGTTGGGAGCGGGAACACCAACCTTCGTTTCCCTCGAGCCAGGTCGATAGAGATTCAATATGGGGGCCTTTCCACCCACCAGCTCCTGCATCTGAGACCGGAATCAGACCCAGCGGTTTCCGCCAGAGGCATGGATCCGAGAGGATGCCATCTCAAAATCGGTCATAGGTACGTTATTGTGTTCTGGTAACAAAAAAACTGTGACCATCATGACCGAAACCAGTTAATATATGTTTGTGCAACGATCTATAATGGTTGGAAATCTGCCAAGCACGGCAGCCCTGAAACTATTGTGGCATTGAAATTATCGCTTTCATTCGCCACCAGCTTGTGTGATGGACTTTGGCTTCCTCTTGTTTGTATGCCCTCTTGGGGGAATAAGATCACTTGTTTGAAGTAAAGAGGTTCGCTGGTGGCCTTCTCCAAGGCTGCCCCCCTTATTATTTTTTCTTTAAATCTAAATTTGACATTTTCAAGGGATTCTAAATATTCTTTGTTGGATTATTATTATCATTTGTGTGAATCTTTGTCCTAGACAACACACATAAAACCTCTACCAAGTTAACACAACCTGTGACCTGAAAATAAGACAATTATGTCTGCTACTTTTGCAGAACCCCACAATTTTAATACGCTATACGTAAAGCCTCAAGATCGATGAGATATCAAACTCCGATTGAAATTTGTTGGATAGGTTATCGATCAAGCTCAGGCATAACTAATCAGGGTTTGATAGTACTCGAATTCTCATCTCAAGTTATCTAGCAAGGGAATTCACACCCTATAAGTTTTAATATCAGATAGCGAAGAGCTTCTAAACACACAAGCAGCATTTCCAGTACGAAACATCTGATGGGAAGCAAAATTAAAAAAATCGCATCACAGTTAAATTAGCAATACATAATACTGTGCATCAACATAAATTCACTAATATAGCAGCTCCCTGGATCTACTCCTTGCTTTGAAATTATCATTAAATATTTTCCACTGCTCGTCACGAATTCTGTTTCCACTGCAGCAGCGTCTTCAATCTGGTTGTTTGCTTCACTCAGATAGCTCCTGCCAACCACGACGAAATTTAGAGAGTGTGCAAATAAGTTACAGCGCATTTCACATGTCGAAATTGAGAATTGTGTCGTGGACATACAGATGGTGAACGCGATATGGATCTGCTTCTGCTGCGACTTGGCACTGGACTCTCACTGCCACGTCTGCGTTCAGGCGGCTGTGCAATTCCATAGATAAGATTGTACACAAAGTTTCATATGATTGATAACTGATATATATATATAGACACACAAATATATACGCGCAACTTACAGATGATGTTGGAGTCCTAGACCTTGATCGGTATCTGCACAAATTCAGGTTAAAGAATCAACTGTGAGCAACAATATTTATTGGGTTTTCCGGCGAGGTTATATGTCCGCACGCAATACATCACGAGCACATTTTCATCTCAGCTATATGAAATATAACACAATAATATACAAACTATTTTATACTTGCTAGGGAAACTGGAGAATACTCTTATAATCTGTACAATTTTGCACAACTCCATAACAGCTAGCCTTTGACTAATATTTCAAGCTCCATTTATTTGATAAACTAATATTATCTGCGTCATAATTAGGATTTATATAGTGTTATTAAAGGCTTTGGCCACACAGAGCATACCAGAATGAAATTTACCATCTCATTTCGCTGCAGGTGCTCATTGACCGCCAGAAAGATTTGAGCGCGTGAATTTGAGCATTGCATAGCATCAAGTTCCTAGCATGCAATCCCCAGACCACGACGCAAATCCAAATCTAGAGAGAAAATAAAGGGGAAATCTCATGATGGTGGTATTGTAACCTTAATGCTTCCCTTTCAACAGGTCCATCCTCCACATATAACATTATTGGAGCACAATGAGAAGTGTTTCAAAGATACAACGAATCAAAAAGAAATTGTCCGAGCTACAAACAAAAGTTTGAAAGCAACTGAAGAAAATCCCACGCTGTTAGCTTCTCAACATGTCACTATGACATTTTTTCTTTAGCACATTTTTCTCGGCAACTGGGCTTCCAAATTGAAACACACTTTAGGCGTAAAGAAGTGTAAGAAGCTCCGATAGAAAAGAGTAGTAGTGGTATTAAAGATTGAGAACAACTGGGTTTCCAGAAAGATTAAGACACTAAGGGGTGTCCTCCTTTAGGTGTAAGAGAAGTGTAAGGAGCTCCAAGAGAACAAAGTGAATCTTAGAAAGAAAGCAGAGAAATAAGGACAAGGAGGTCAAAGCAAAACTCTAGATGAGTTTAAGAATGTTCTCCTGTTTCAAATATCCCTTTGTAAAGTCTTATTATTTCAGGATGGAAAAGTGGGGGATGGAAGAGTAATCGATAAACAAGAAACACGTGATATAGTCTAAACATGATGCCATACATCACACACTAAACTGACGTCCTACTGCACTGGGACATCCGCTGCCTTATCATTATTTCCTATATACTTCTGAAGAGTATTTTCTAGAACCTAGCGAGATATATCCTTAGTGTAATCACAATCGAGATGATGAAAAAGTTGGTTCAAGTGTAATTAGAAACTGAATCTTGAGATAGCATGTAAATATATATTTCACGCAAAATAAACAGCATGCTTTTATGTAAGAACAAACTCTGCAGAGTTTTCAAGGAACAGTGGCATTAGAGTAATCAGGGACCAAAATAAACATACCTTGATGCTGAGGGAGGTGGGGACACAGATCTTGAAACAGAAGCAGAAGACCTAGAAGGGGACCTAGATGAAGTTAGATGTCTGACACTAGAAGAAACACTGCAGAATACATTTGGGGATAAGTTTGACAAAATGGAAAAATGTTTTGAGTTAATTTATAAAAGTGGCCATTTTGGATAAAAACATAAGTTTTATAGGCACCTCCATAAAAACCCAAGTCATACTTATTAAGATACTGCCTTGCGTTTTACCTGCTGGCCCGGTTAGCTGCTTAAATTGACCTGTCCAGCCCACACCAGCCAGTCCCCCCACCCACCCCTTCCAACACAATCAACCGCCACAAAATGAAGCAAAAGGTATAAATTATACTAACTTCTTGAAAAAAGGAAAGTAAAATAAATATTACTTTTTTAAGTAGGGATATCTTGGATTTCGACCACCAAAAGTGACCAAAAAACTAACGTCTAAAATAAATATTACTTTTTTAAGTAGGGATATCTTGGATTTCGACCACCAAAAGTGACCAAAAAACTAACGTCTATAATCCAGAACGTGTATTTAAAATTTTCACCATTATGTGTATTACAAAAAGAGTTTAGTATACCTTCTACTCCTGGCACTGTAGCTGTGGCTGGGACTTCTGCTTCTTGAGTAAACACTCCTACTAGGGCTCCTTGAATAACTACGTCTACCATCATACTCCTCCACCTGGAGATTGCGGGTGCTTTAAGAACCATAGACATTAATAGTTTTGAATTTATAATCAAATTCTACATACCCTTATATAAGCCCGAGAAAACTGGTTCTTGAAAAGAGAATCATCAAGCTTTCTTATCTGCATATACACCCAAGTTATTCCCAACCAGAGTCCTTAAAAGTCAGAAGAATAAACATGATTGTGGACAGGTAATAACTAATTAGCTTCATAAGCCAATTAAGTGAGCTTACTGCATATTTCATGTCATCATAATTTGTGTAGTCAACAATCCCCCGCATGCCTGAAATAAAAGGAATTTCAACAATCAGCATCTGACACCATCTATTAACATATCTCAAAGCTCAAAGTAGACATTACTTATAACAAAACATACAAATATGGGTTAAGGTACAGATACCCTCCTAAACATGACCCCCCCTAGAACGTATACCTCCCCATTCTCCAACTTGGTACAAATTGCCCCCCAAACTCAACGGAAAGTATACAACTAACCCCAGCCCACAGACGGATGTTAGACGCCGTCAATGGGGGCAGAGCAGAAGCGCAGCTCTGCTCCTATGCGCTGCCCGGCGCAGCGCAACTCTGCCCCTATGTGCTGCCCGGCGCAGCTCTGCTTTGCCACTATGCGCTGCCCAGCGCAGCTCTGCTCTGCCCCCATGCGCTGCCCAGCGCAGCTCTGCTCTGCCCCCATGCGCTGCCCGGCGCAGCTCTGCCCCTATGTCCTGCCCGGCGCAGCTCTGCTCTGCCACCATGCGCTGCCCAGCGCAGTTCTGCTCTGCCCCCATGCTCTGCCCAGCACAGCTCTGCTCTGCCCCCATGTGCTGCCCAGCGCAGCTATGCTCCTATGCGCTGCCCAGCGCAGCTCTGCCACTATGCGCTGCCCAGCGCAGCTCTGCCACTATGCGCTGCCCAGCGCAGCTCTGCCACTATGCGCTGCCCAGCGCAGCTCTGCTCTGCCCCCATGGACGGCGTCTAACGTCCGTCTGTGGGCTGGGGTTAGTTGTATACTTTCCGTCGAGTTTGGGGGGCAATTTGTACCAAGTTGGAGAATGGGGGGTATACGTTCTAGGGGGGTCATGTTTAGGGGGGTATCTGTACCTTAACCCTACAAATATTAATACACTTACCACCACGGTCACGATAAACTTCAGAAAAGCATACATCCCCAGCTTGCCGCATGTGATCCTGCAACAGCAATCATACAAATATTAATAAAACGGCCAGAAACTTGGAGCGATAAAATGGAGACAAGAAAACCTCTCCTTCCGTCATTTGTCTCTCTCAAGCTCACACAGAAATGCCAACGGAAATTTCACCTTCAAGTCTTGCCATGAAGCAGAATAAGGGAGTCCAGTCACCAAGACTGCAAAATTTAAATCTCAAAACGTCATCAAAAGATTTCAATAACATGAACAGACAAAATATGGTAACAAGACCATATAAGACTCATAAAAACACACCCCTATAGTCAGAATGCTTTGAAAGTCCACCACGACTACTTCCATTGCTGTAACTGCTGTAACGATCCTTCGATGATGAACCTCTCCCACCATGTGCAAGTTCAACCTAAATAAGAAAAACAATGACCGCAATATATTAGTGACATAACTTACTACAAAGAAGAGCACACAGCACACAGCATACCCGTAATCGATGGCCATCAAAACTGTAGCCATCCCGTCCACGGATGGCATCATCAGCATCACGAGGATCTTCAAACTGAAAAACGATAGAGGTAGAATTTCATGAGATAATTGAAAGTGCAAACTGAATTATAATAAAATTAATCTTTTCCGCCATTGCATGATGGATTGGTGCAATCTGCCTACCACATTGGAAATTTTTGTTCCATTACGTGTGCAGGCACTTAACTGAATTAAATAATAATTCACTGCCTCAAAGACTGCTCACCTCAACAAAAGCATAAATAGGCGGTCTTGGAGGGGTCTTCAAATCAATATCAACTATAGGTCCATACTGCCATGAGAAAAAAAGTGATGACAATGAGAAATAACTAGCAAGTTAACGAAAGTCCATACTTGCTCCATAAGTTACTGACTGCAAAGTCCAAACCTCGACCTTTAAAAAAATGATTTGACTGATTTCGGAACAAGATATCCAATGGTGTTTACAGCATAAAAAAATCTTAAAAAGTATTGAAAAATAGACATGCAACATTTATTTGCGAACAAATAAACAAAGATTAAAACTTGTGATCAAATATGATCAGACAAACAATGCGCAAAGTATTTCTGAATATTTCCAAGTTCATCTGAAATTAGCAACCTACTAGAGGCCAAACTAAGTGTGAATTGGGTATCTTATTTCATTTGAATGCCGACAGTTCCTATAATAATAGAACAAACATTAGATTCCAGAGACTATGCTTCTGCTTGATCAGAGACACTATGACCCTGTGGAAATTACCTAGCAAGGCCCATATAATAAAATAAGGCAAAATGAGAAAAAAGCAACATATACTCAAACTGCCTAGCTTTAATTGCAACAACTAGTAACTCGAAACTATTACTCCCTCCGTCTCACCTATCTTGAGACAATTTCTATTTTGGGCGTCCCACCTATCTTGAGACATTTCCTTATTTGGCAAAAGTTTTACTTTTTATTCACATTTTCACTTTTTCACCTACACACAAAGCACTACTTTCTTAATTCCCGTGCCCAAAAAAACAGGTCTCTAAGATAATCGGGATAGAGGGAGTATAAGAATGTTACTGAACAATTTAACAGGACTTTGCCAAGTGAATTATTTAAATGAAGTTACAAACCTTGTCAAATAAATCTTCAACTTCACTCTCACGAACATCTCCAGGAAGATTACCCACATAAATAGTGCTACTTGACCGTCCTATCAACCCATGGAAACACATATCAGCATTTTCAAAAAGTAAGTATCACATAATAGATTAAACAAAAATTTGGGAACAACTGAAAATTTTGTATCCATAACCATGCACATCATCAACAAGTTTTGTTTATTACATAATGCACAAAGTAACGAGTGAAGTTGCCAAAACATTGCTTGTCAATACTTGCTAGTCAAGAAACAATATTCTATTTTCTTAGCAATTAATTCTCAAACTAATTGCAGTTCCAAAGAATATAAGATTCACACAAACAACTTGTTACCCTTGTAGTCAGAACGTCTTGAAGCTCCACGACGACCACCTTCACTATAGGATAACGATCCTCTCTCTTCATATGCAGGTTCAACCTACATTAAGACAGAAGATAAGCAGATATGACAAGATATCATAATAACTTATTATAATAACCAAACTAATAGAGCTTCCTACTTACTCTTAACCGGTAACCATCAAAATTATAGCCATCTCGGCCATAAATGGCATCTTCAGCATCATGCGAGTCTTTGAACTATAACAAAATGCACAAGGACACAATTCAGAACAAACAGAGCATCACAAAAATCAAATTATGTGAGCATTGCATGGTCATAATCTCAAGAAAATTCGTCAACTCCTTTGAAACACTTGTGCCGCGAGACCTCACAATAATGAAATCTATCAATTAAAAGTTTCAAAAGATTGCTCACCTCAACAAAAGCATAAGCAGGTGATCTTGAAGGTGTTTTCAAATCAATGTCAACTACACGCCCATACTGCCATGAAAGAACCACAAGACAGCAAATTAGAATTCAGATAATACTTAACCAACTTCGCCTAATTCAAGGACTAGATAGACGATCATGAAATTTGGAAACATGCTTATTTTAAACCATCCAACCACAGTTAGATCAAATACTGACACCATTAAGCATACTGTATGAGCTCCGTAACTTCTTCAAAAAATTAAAAGTACAGAATTAATGAAGCAAAAGTATCAAACCTTGTAAAATAAGTCTTCAATCTCACTCTCCCTAATGTCCCCAGGAAGATTACCAACGTAAATTGTTCGACTAGAACGCCCCATTCTCCTTCAAATGATCAAGGAAACTGCACTGTCAAAAAACATGAGATGGATATCTAATTCAGCTTCTCAAGGTCTAAACAAATTTCATACGACGAAATAGGAAAACAAAATTGAGCTTATTACGATAGAAGCCCACAGTAAAGTCCTCAAATCATAAAATCGTTCATATCATATATTCACGCGACAAAATCCAGGTGATAAATACTGAAGAATTCCGTAAGAACTATGTTTCGGTTATTAAATAATTTAAAAAAAAAAAAACAGAACAAAAAACTACTACAGTCTACAGGTAAAGAAGAAATAATCATTAATAATTTTTTTAAAAAAACCACGAGATATCAATATCATTTAGTTTGGTTGGGTACAAACACAAAATCACGAGCATGAATAGAAATACACGAAAACAAAAAGAAACTACAGAAAACACAGCAAGTTCAGCTAAAGAGGTCCGATCCTCCGGATTCCCGAGATTACAGGAGAAACTAAACTGAGATTTAACGGATGGAAAAAATAAATCCTCTTCTAAAACCACGAAAATTAAATCAGAATCATGTGGAGTGTAACTTGTGAAAATACGGGGGAAATTGGAAAATTTTCATATTATATATAAAAAAAAAAAAAAGGGAAAATGATTACCTATTTGGTGAGCAGAGTTACGTAGAAGTTGGCGAGTTGGAGAATTCGAGAAGTTGTGATTTGTGAAGTAGGGGCCGGAGCCGAGACGCAGTCGGTTTTTATATGAATGAATGGAAAAAAAATCATAAAATAAAGAAAATCAAAGATACGCTGGCGAGTCATAATTCGTTATTTAGTACGCGATGACGTCATAATCTGATACTTGTCGGATCATCGAGTTTGTTTTATATTTTAGTCCTCGTGGTTTCAGCTATTTCCCATACTACCACCGACAGTGTCTTTTTTTTTTTTTTTTTTCTTTTTGAGGAACTCCGCAATGACTTTCGAATTTCAATGTCCTATCCACGTACTTTTTTATTTTTGGGTTTTTTCCTATAATTAAATAACTTTACTTGAAAATATATGAATTGAAAATTTGGTAGAAAATTTCCCCCCGCATATTTGCATTTTAACATACATCTTATTTAATTGTAAATTAAGTACTTCCTCCGTCCCATGAATCTTGACACGTTTGATTTCGACACGAAAATTAAGAAATTATAAATTAGTGTTTTAAGTGTGTAGGTAATAAAGTATAAAAGTGACAAAGTAGGAGATGTAAATTAAGTATATATATATATATATATATATATATATATATATATATATATATATATATATATATATATATATTGGGATGGGTGAACCTAAAAGACTCTTTGGAAAAAGATATTAGATCGTGTAAAAATTCAAGATCAAGTGAGTCTCCAGTTCAATACTTGTACTATTTATAGATGGCATGTTACGATGGGTATTCTAGTAATTTTCATCTTTAGGGCGTAAGGGTATTTTCGTCATCTTCGGTTCTCTCATCTCTTTCAGTTAAAGGGCAAAGATGTTTTTTTCTCTTTAAGGCATCTTCCACGTCAGCCGACACATTGTTAGTTGGAGGTAGTGCCCCTGCAAAAAGGGGATCATGATTTCCTGCAATTCAATTACAATCGACTTGCAGGTGCACACCTTTCTTTGAGTACAAACGTACTTTCTGTCCATACTCTTTCAGCTTTGCCATGTGGGGTAGCTCTGTCTTCGACTATAGATATTGTGAGCTCATATCTCCTCTCTAGGGAATAAAATAGATCACTTTCTTGTCGGACTATTTTATGCTCTAGTTTGGGGGGACTCAGATCTGCTCATCTTGGACATCTCTTCAGGTGAACTCACTTCAGTATGACTTTTCCACTCTGATCTGATCGTTCCAATATTACATAAATGAAGAGAGAGAGAGAGAGAGAGAGAGAGGAAGGAGTATTCGAGTTTTTTTTTCTCTAGCCGAGAATCCCGAATACCGTCCTCATCAAGTATAATTGTACAAAAAGTGAAATATGACTCTATTTCGTGGACAGAAAAAAAAAAAAAAAAGGATAAAGCATGACTCCTTTTTGTGATTGTAGGGAGTATTATCTACCAAATATTTTTTAAACTCATGTAATCCCTTAAAGTGATACTCTCTTATGAGACAAGAGTAATTTTTTACCTCAAATTCTTTCCTCAGTTTTTTCTAACTTTTCTCCCACCAATTTTTGCACTGTTTCTCTCTTTCTTTCTCTTTTATTTTTTTTTTCTTTCTAAATATCGTCAAATTTGCTTAATGATAAAATATTCAATATACATCTTAAATTTAAATTCGTGACAAGATCTTTAATATGGTATAAAATTAATTAAAAATAAATTTAAAAGGAATAAATTATGAAAAATTTAAAATTTAAAATATTTTATTTTCTCTCTTCATTAAAATTTTATACCTAATTATGTTTGTGTATGAAAATATTTATTTATTATGACGTCCAATGATATATAATAATAATGTGTAATTATAAAATTTAAAATTTGATTGAGCAATTAATGTGAATTGCTTTATTTTATTTTTAAAACACATTTTGTATTTATTAATATTTTTATTTTTTATTCAAAAATATTATTTAATTTCAATATTTCGTGTGCGTCGAGTTGTAATGAAAAGAAAGAAAAAAATTGCTCTAATTGTTTTTTTTTTTCATTTTAATCTTAAAAAAATACTCCCTCCATTTCAGTTTTTAGTAGTGGCACAAATTTTAATAAAATAGTTGAGTGTTTAGTGAGTAAAATAAGAGTCTCACCTTTTATGCGAGTGTTAAAAATAATTGAAATGGAGCAAAGATCTCACATACTTTTACTAAAAATAGAAATAAATATCAAAATTTGAGACGTCCAAAAAAAAAAGATGAATACTAAAAACTAGGACGGAGAGAGTATCAATTTTATAAAACACGTGAAAATAGGGAAAATTCATTATTTTCCTCACTTTTTACCATCTTAATCGTAAAAATTATAATCAATTCTTTTTTCATCTCTTTCCATTTTAAGTGTCCTGGTTAAATATTATTTTAACATTTTGAATATTGTTTGAAAACCTTATGTTTGCGAGACAAGAGATGCTATTTTCTTATTAAAAATCGACTGACTACAAACTAGTTGATATAATTGTGAAACATTGAGGAGGTAAGCAAAATAAATCCACAGAAAATGTGAATAATAATCGTACACTTGGCATGCTTTACACCGCAATACCAAAGAGAATTTGAATTCTACAGTATAAAAACATTCAACATGGAATTTTTTTTCAATTGAACAGTGAACACCACGTGTTGCGGGTTTGCCTTTTCGAACCGAACCGTGCGTGTATGGTGCTTGTTTTGATACTAATAATGTATTAGGTAAAAAAAATATCAGTTTATGGCCCATCATTTGGGTGTTTTTCTCAAATATATCTCATTCTAAGTATATTTACAAAACAATATCCACCGTTTCATTTTTTTTTCTTATTTGTAGCCCGCAAAAATAATCCGACAACCGGTATTTGACGTGTCCGGTCAAACGCCATGCTGAAAGTACACGTGAAATAAAAAAAAAGGAAAAAAACTAAAGAAGTGGAGTTTTGTATTCCACCATCTCTGTCCCTTGCTCTGCCCCGGCACCCCCTCTCTATCTCTCTCCTTTCATCTTCTGCCTCGCCTCCATCTCCGGCAGGGCCACCATCGGGAGCCACGCCGTGGCGCCTCCTGCTCCTCCTCCTACCCTGACTCAAAATACCAAGGCTGCCAAAAACACAACCATCTCTTCAAGGAGGCCGTCGCCATGGCCGGAGGCTTCGAGCTGGCCGACCTCTTCCCCTCTTGGAAACTGCTTAATATCCTTCGTTGTTTCATCACCGAAAAAATTTGGGGCTATCTCGGGAAAAACATGGCAATCTTCAGTCCATTGGGAACGATGGCCTCCTGAGATTGGGGTTGGGCTCCTGCAGAAGCAGCGGCCTAATTTTGTCTTTCCACAACCTGGATTCGCCGCTCTTTGTCTTCACCTCCACAACTGCAAACCTCTCGCTCAATCGGTACACCTCCATCCCCACTAAGAAATTACCATTCTGCCTCTCTAACTCCACACCCCACTCTTTCTTACTCAGATTCACCTGCCCCTCCCCCGACTTCGCCGCCTCCACCAACTTCTCCATCACCTTTCATGGCGTCTCCTCCATCGTCAGCCTCTCCACGTCTTCGAACGATGTGTGTTTCTCCTAGAACAAATCGGAGAGACCCAACCCCGATGAGAAGGAGATTATGTCGAAAGCATTCAGATCCACCAGTCTCTTATCCTCGGCGAACTCGAAATAATCAATTTCCTGGAACTTGACGTTTTTGTAGCCGTTGGCGAACCACGGATTGCGCTTGATCTCGTCCATGGTGATCCTCGTGTTCGGATTGTTGTCGAGGAGGCACGACAACAGCCGCTTGAGGCTCGACAACAGCCAGTTAGGGCATCGGAATTCCCCCTTGTAGATCTTCCGGTACATGTTCATCAGATTCGGATCATTGAACGCTGGGAAAATCCCGGCGTAACTCCCGATGGTGGCCCTCGCCGGAGATGGAGGCAGGGCAGAGCAGGGAGAAGAGGGAAGGAGAGAGAAAGAGGAGGGAGGGGGGTGTGTGACGGGGAAGGGAGAGAGATGGTGGAATAAAACTCCATTTCTTTTGTTTTTTCCTTTTTTTTTTCTTCCACGTATACTTCCAACATGACGCTTGGCCGGACACGTCAAATACCGGTTGCCGGGTTATTTTTGCGGGCCACACATAAGAAAAAAATGAAACGATAGATATTGTTTTGTAAAGAAACAATAGGGCCGAATGTTCCTATTCAACATACAACATCAAATTTTGTCCACCATTTGAAAAAACATAAATTTTGGCCATTTTTTGTATGTCATGACTATTCTACCATTCTCTCTCTCCTCTCTCTTTCTCATCTCCCTCTCTCTCTCCAGCGGCTCCTCTTTCTTTCTCATCTCCCTCTCTCTGCTCCAGCGGCTCCTCTCTCTTTCTCATCTCCCTCTCTCTCTCCAACGGCTGCGCGGCAGCGGCGCCGAGCTTGGAGAATTCATCGGAGCTCTCGCGACGATGGTGGAGGAATCCTCCCTCTCTCTCTCTCCAGCGCGCCGCCTGGGCAGAATTCGTCGGAGTAAACGATGAGGCGGCGGCGGCAGATCTGGTTTGATGAGGCGGCGGCGGTGGATCTGATCTGATCGTTGCGCCGCTTCCTCCATCGACAGATCTGATCTCCGCCTCCTTCGATTTCAGACATGGCAGATCTGATCTGATCTGTGTGCTGCACGTATGGCACTATTAGTGCCATAAGTGCCATAAGTGCACACTTCCCCCTAGGGTTTAGATATTCCATTTAGGGGATTATCCATTTGAGGTTTAGATGTTCCATTTAGGATTTAGATTATCCATTTAGGGTTTAAATGATGTTGTTGTTTCTGTATTTGTGCTGCACGTATGGCACTTATGGCACTAATAGTGTCATAAGTGCCAAAATGATTATTTTACTTGGTTTTATTTTGGATTTCCGTTGGCACTTATGGCACTAATACTTATGACACTATTAGTGCCATAAGTGCCAACGGAAATCCAAAATAAAACCAAAGTAAAATCTTGGCAATTATGGCACTAATAGTGCCATAAGTGTCTAACCCGACCCTGCACGCGACCCGCGTGCCTGATCCTACCCGGTCCGCCTCATTAAGGGTAAAAACGTCCAAATCAATAAAAATGGCCAAAATTTATGTTTTTTCAATGTGTGGCCATAAATTGTGTTTTATACTTCATTTTGGCTACTTCAAAATTTTACTCTTTTGTAAATATGCTTAGGGTGAAATATATTTGAGAAAACGTCCAAACGATGGACCATAAACTGATATTCATCCTAATTTATTTATACATGAACATAAAGAAAAATAAATTCATAAAATAATCAATGAAAAATTGAAATAAATGTAAGGAAACAAATACAATGTATATCAAAATAATAATAAAATAACATAAAAAAATACATGTATCAAATATTATGAGAAACCTCCCTATAAACACATTCTAAAGTAAAAGTACAATCTCCACAATCGTCTCCACATATCAAAATTTTTAGACCTCTACGATTAATAACTCTCGACCATCGCTGATCATTAGTAACCCTTGACTACCGCCTCCACAAATCAAAAAAAGGAATATCACTATTTGGTCGTATTTTCTTATCACTAATTTGACCGTGTTGAAATTTTCTATTACAAACTAATATACTTGAATAAATCAATACATTTCCTACAATGCGACCAAATAAATGTGTAACTTTTTTTTTTTTGATAAATTACAAAAATAAATAAAGAAGTTTTAAAGACCGTGCGACGGAGGACTCGAACCCAAAACCTGAAGTCTTGGGTATTAACCTCCTACCGCTAGGCCAACACACACAAAAATAAATTTGTTACTTTAATTATAAGTAGATTAGACTGTTCTCACATTGTATTGCACGTAATTGCATGTGGTCATTTGCAAGCCAAAAAATGTTAAAATATAAGTATCAACAACGGCATTAGGTTAGGGATAGCTTGCCTTTCTAAATCAAGTTCACTATTAAGTTTTCTCATATGCGTATAATAACAACACAAGGCAAAGTTTTTCCAATTCCAGATTTCGTACAACTAGGAAACCAATATCCCAATTACTTCTGGATGATGACATACCAGTTTCTAGTTGCAGTCCGCATCTGTTCATGAAACCTAAAGTCTTCATAAAACCAAACTGCTATTTCCAGACAGCATGGGATGCATTACGAGTCGACAACCTCACCATCAAAGTAACTCAAAAGATTGCACCTGCAGAGGCACAGAAAGCATTCTTACACGTGATCTTAAGACATGTGCCGGCTATGAAAAGAGGGTACCATAAATGTATATATATGGAGAACCTTTTCACGACGATGTCATGAAAGTTTCAATCTTAGGTAGAAGATCTCAAAACTCCATCCACCAAGTCGGAAGGAATGCATGGGAAGGAGAAAAAACATAAACGCTCAAGAAACCCGCTGTTTAACTTCCATCAGAATTCGATAAATTCTTCTTCTTTCTCTTATGCTTAGGTTTCACGGCATCCAATAATGTTTTGGCTTTGTTTTTCTCTTCTCCAGCTGCAGCTGCCACTGATAATGAAGGTGATGCATCTGCGTCTCTAAGGGATAGATCCATTACATTCAATTGTTGCTGCTCAGGTGGCACTGCATCCATCTTCTGATCTGGTGTTGCTACAGCTGCAAAATATGAAATGATTTATATCTCTAATATACAAAACAAGGATCAGACAGAATAAAGTGCCCTGATACAAAGTGTCAAACTAGCTCCAAGTTGCTAGGTTAAAGAACATTAAGAAAATCCAACTTTAAGATAAGGGAAAAATTATTACAGTATCTGCACGTGCAGATCTGGAACCTGAAAAACTTGCACAAAACAAATAGATCCATATAGTGCACAAGCTCATATGCTGGAAAAAAATAATATGAATAGCAATTAAGGAGAAACCAAGATTCGTATCTTGTGAAAGTAGATTGGAGGCATCTAGGAGCAGGCTCATGGCCAGATGAAATATAAAACTATAGAAACTAAGCATGAAAATTACCAGCATTTGAAAATATAGAATCACAAATAATTGAAGGACTTATGTGATTA